>NC_023753.2:18718086-18959175 GCF_000499845.2 Phaseolus vulgaris
GGAAAACTTACAACTAAGTTGTACACTTTAAATTCTTATCATCCTCAAAAGAATGGTCAAAATACAATTGAAAACCTAGCTCTTTCTACTATGCCTAGAGTAATCATAAGAGACAACCACAACTCTTGGGATGAGTATCCTTTTTCTATTGAGCATGCATACAATAGAGTAGTCCACAAGACTACTAATATTTCTACATTTGAAGTTGTACGTGAACATAGTCCTCTTTCTCTTTTTGAGTTGTTACCACTTCCTAAAGGAATTATGCCTAAGGAAAAAGTAACCACTATTGAAAATTTTACAAAGCATAAGAGGATTAGATAACACATACAACCATCAAAAGATAAATATTGTGAAAAGTTGCCAAAGACAAAAGAAAAAGAAAAATGGCAACTTCATACAATTGCGTTTACTCCAATTGCTCACATTAACTCCTTTGCTTTGTTTCAAGATTCCCATAGATGGACATTTGATCCGGGAGGACAAACCTTGACGAAGCAAAAGACTGCTATTCGAGATCAAATATGTAGATCTGAGGATAGATCTTCTCAAGAAAGAGGAGATGATGGACACCATCCAGCCACATTCATCCCCCTAGTTGAAGAAAAAGCAATGGATTTGAGGACAAATCCTTTTCAAGAGGGAGGGGATGATGGAAGAGGCCCCAGCACCACCTTTCATAAAGGGCACCCACAAGAGCGTCTAGGACAACCATTGCATGAAGGCAACCCAAAAGGAGCGTCTAGGACCACAAAGGAGCGTCTAGGACCATAAAGGAGCGTTTAGGACAACCATTGCATGAAGGCAACCCAAAAAGGAGCGTCTAAGACCACAAAGGAGCGTCTAGGACAACCATTGCATGAAGGCAACCCAAAAGGAGCGTCTAGGCCAAGAGCAAGGGCGTTACGAATAAAAGGGAAACATGCCCAAGAAGCCCATCAAGTGTAGCTTAGTCTTAATTGTGGTGTAAATAGCATAGCCTTATGAAACTTTGGTTAAATTCTGCAAATTAGGATTAAGGAGGAGTTAACCTAGATTAGCTACGGTTTCTAGAAGCTCTCCACTAATCTAGGACGTCCATGTGCAAGTTAGGAGGCCATGTGCACCCATGTGCCATGTGCTCCATGTGCCTCCATGTGCTACTCTTTCGCATTTCATTTGGTTTGCATTTGCTCATCATTTAGGTCATCATTTCAGGTCCTCCTTAGCCTATAAAAGGAGGAGACAACCTCATGTATTTGAAAGATTGAATAGAGTATCGTTATGCTGCCAAATTTGTGCCATACACTACTTTTTGCCTAGCATCTAGGTTTTAATCTTCACTTAATCACCTTCAAAGGGGCTGGCCGAACCTCCCCAATTCCCCACTCTCATGCACCTTCAAGGCACCTATACTTCCTAGGAAGGCCTTGCTTCATCTCCTCCACAAGCTTTCGCAAGTTCATCACCAAAACGCAAAGAAGAGCTCAAAGGAATGCCATCATTAGGGATGATTTTTACATACCTCCTAATGGTTTTCACCATTTAAGAGGACTTTTTCCAAAAAATATCATCATTCCCAAACAATATTTTCCAACATGATCTGTCTATAGGACCTATTTTCTGAACTCCCAACGCTTACAAATGATAAATCAAGTTTGCCTATCTCTTCTTGCATTCTCTTATCTAATTGCAAACTGACTTTGTATTATGCAGGAGTACTAAATTCGTGGTCAAATTTTCTCCAACTTGGAAGGCATGATGTAACCCAAAAATACATAAAGATGACCAAGGATGCTATACTTGAAGGGTCATCTCAACAAACAAATAAAGACCTCATCAATAGAAGAAATGGACAAGGCCCAACGAATTTAAAGTGCTTCTTATTAGTCTTCTCAAAAGATGAGACCCAAGCCCAATTAATATCTCTTTGTAATATCTTTAGAATAGATTCTACATAGAACATTAAAAGGGAAATAGTAGGAAAAAACACTTTTCTAGAATAAGGAAGTGGCTTGGATAGGGGCGGAATTCACATCGTCTTTTCATGTACCTTGCCTCTTCATTTACAATGACTTTTTATGTATCCTACCTTTCATGACGGATTCTCTATTCCTATATAAAAAGGAGCCTTGCTTTTGTAAACAAGAGTGGAATATTGAAATTGAAAAGAGAAGTTACTCTCTAGAATTTGAGTGGTTTCTTTGTGAGACTTGTTCTCCTTCTCTTTGTCTTATCTTGTGGGCCTTTGAAATCCTCAAGTGGCGGCACTCTCACTCATCTTGGAAACTTCCACCATCCAAGTGGCATGACCACTCCCATTGTCTTCAACCACATAAGTTTTCTTCAACTTTTCATCTTCTTCTCCATGTCCATTCCATATCAAGAACTCTAAACATGTCTTTTGTTGTTTCTTGTTATTTCAATCGGTAGAAATTGTTTAGATTATGTTTTTGTTTGGTTCTTTGTGATTACTTGTTGTTATATTCGGTTTATATGTGTTTAGTTGTTGTTTCAATCGGTTCATTTGTTTCATTTCCATAATTCAATCGATTCATGTTCTTCTAATGGGTTTCCATGTGGTTTTCTTGTTCTTGTTGTGTTCTTGAATTGCTTGTTGAATCTTGATCCAATTATTGAAAGTGTCATATGATGTTTCATCTCCTAATCAACTCACATCAAATCCAAAATTTGTTTTTTATTAATTCTGGATTTGGAATTTCGAAAGTAAACTTATGTGCGTTTTTTTCTGCCCTCAATGATGTTCCTACGGTCTCTGCCTTAAAATTGGCCTTATAATATTAGTGATTAATTTAAATTTATTACACATTTAAGACTAAATCAATTTTTTCATTCTTTACGAAGTTAGTCATTACTTTTAGCTTTGTAGTTTTGGTTTAGTGCACTTAGTTATTTATGACCGAACAAGTGTTTTATTTGGTCGTTAGTTTAGAACAATTAGTTCCTCAAATTACCCTTAATAACCTGTCTGTTTTTTAAAGAACCAAATTTATTTTTTGTTTGATGGTATTTTATGAATAGTAAGATGGTGAGGACTGGAGAAGGAAGATCTTCTAATTTGGACCATGTGCAACCAACTGCATCTGTGAGAAAAAAGTGTAGTGGTCCTGGTACTTCAGTTCCAAATGAGGACTTTGGAGATTGTATTGAACAAGAAGAAGTTGAAATTGATGATGAAGGCTATCTGAGAGGACAGTGGATAAGTCATTACTGATTAATTATGAAGATCATGTGGTTAGACAATTATGGGATGGTTTGGTAAGTAATGAACATTAATTTAGTGTCTTATGTACGTATGTATTTATAAATGATATATCTTGATTATTGTAGGATCGTGGTGAGTTGAAGGTCGTTTCTCATGGGAGAAAGATAAATAAGTTAGGAGCACCTCATGAGCGCATAGAGGTTGGAGTAGACATGTCTAGCTTAGGTGGTCTGGTTTATGCTAGTTATGAGAATCTAGACCGAGGATTGCTTTGTGCTTTTGTAGAGAGGTAGCATGCAACACATTTCATTTACCCATCAGGGAGATGACCATTATTCTTGATGATGTGTCAAATTTGTTACATCTGCCCATTGCCAGCCAATTTTACACGCACCAGACCTTAGATGCATATGCGGCAAATGATTTGTTGGTAAAACGTCTCCGTGTTGACCGTGGAGTTGCATCTGAAGAGACAAGACACTACCAGGGATCTCATGTACGACTTGGTTGGTTGAGAGATGTATACAAGCACGCATGCTCAAGGAGACAATGGATTGTAGCTGTCAGAGCTTATTTACTTCACCTTGTTGGTTGCATTATCTTCGCCGATAGAAGTGCTACTTCGATTAGTGTGATATATCTTGGGTTTTTTTGTTGATCTGAGGCTGACTGGGGGATATGCTTGCGCGGCAGCTGCATTAACCCACATGTATGAGCAACTAGGAGATTGTAGTTACACAAAGACTAGGCAACTAGCTAGCTATGCGACATTGTTGCAGGGTTAGATTTATGAGCATTTCCCATCTATAGGGATGAGATGTATGCAACTCCAGTATTCTAAAGACCAACCCCGGTGTACGATGTATGAACCAGGGAAAGTTACTTCAATTGCTATTGTCCGATTGCAGCTAGATACATTGACACCAGCTTGCATTCGGTTTTCCCTATACGACGAGCACAAGGAAGAACATCCATTTGAATGAATATCTTTATTCTCTGGTTATTTGAGGCTTGAAAATTGGAGACAATTGCACTTGCTGGAACGTGTTCTCCGTTAGTATGGATATGTGCAGATCATCACTCGACACCCATCTGTAGTTAGAGATGGCGATCCAACTACAAATGAAATGGACCGACAATGGTTACATTTCAATGATTATGTCATACAGGATATGGATGTAGCACTTTATCCTAGCGACTGCGTTCAACAATACATGGAGTGGTTTCGATCGGTATCACATCCATATGTCATTAACATGGCGGAGGATGAGTGTCATGTACTCATACCCTTAGAGGCACCTGCCCACGGACCAGTGGCAACTCATCCTCAAGAGACGCATCCTAAACATCCTGCTCTGATATGTATGAACCGTTAATAACATTTTCATTTCTGTTAATTTTTTCTAATATTATCACATTCATGCTTGTAGGGTATTTGTCGTAGAATTACACAGACATTGCAACAATTACTTAATCATGGTGATGTGGTGGAGGGCATCCTTGTGTCATGTTAGCATGAGGAACGACGGATGATAGAGCTATGTATGCCAGGAGACATTCACGTAGAAATGATTGATTATGTAATATTTTTATCCATGAACGATGTTTTTGTTAGAACTTGAACTTTAAGTATGACTTAATTGTCTTTCGACCTTATGAATACCTTTTAATGTTGATTTTACTTATATTATTTAAATTGGTTTGGTTTAGTCTGTTCAATCCATGACACTGCCAAAACAAAAAGCTCGAAATAATTGGCTTCCGGATAACCACATTTGGAAGCATGATGGTGGCTTCCAGATGATGATGTTCGTAGTGAACACTGTCAATTTTGGATGTGAAAATTCGTATTCAAGGCTATCAATTTTGGATATGGATATCCAGAGGCAACACTGTGAGTTCCGGATCTAAATATCCATAGGCAACATTGTTAGTTCCAGATTTTTGCATCCATAACTATATACGTGAGTTTCAGATGTTGGCATCCATAAGTATATATGTTAGTTCCGGATATTGGCATTCGTAAGAGCATATATGCATTAGAAATGTATTCAAATAGGCTAAACATCCTAAAACATAAACATTAAGTATCTATTACAAATGTTAAAATTATAAATGTCGTCTAATGAACATTATTTGTGTATAAACTTGTATCCGGCTAGTATAGTGTGTCGACCAAGATTGGGTCGTTGGATAACGATGTGCTGCCCACAATATTTCTATATGTGGAATTGGACAACCATCTTTCAGCTTCACCTGTAAAAATTATAAATATAAGTTACATAACTTTTAAGATAGCAATATGACTTAGTTTTAATTCAATTAAGGGTATACCTGGACAAAATGATTTTTGTAAACGTGCTCAATTGCAATTATTCGGTGATGAGTCAAGTTACTTGGTGTTTGGGTTCTTAAAGAAAAAATAGTCGATGATTATATCATGAACAATAAACAAAAATGACATTATACCGATTAGTAATAATGTATCCCATGTTTGGAATTGTCATCCACTTATTTGTTCTTGCATGCAAGTACAAATGGCGAACGAAGTTAAATCAAGAAATGCAAAGTGCAAATGAAAGGGTGTTAGTAGTTGGTACCATTAACATGTGGTCAACTAGAAGTGACTTCTTCAAGTATTCATATCGTTCATCACCACCAAAATGTTCAACATATTCTTGTCTCCATTCACTTAGTTCTTTTAACAAATTCTTTCTAACAACAACCCATGACTCCTCTCCCATGCCCAATTCGGCAACAACAACATGGTACCCACAATGGCCATCAGCCTTAACATCGATAACATTAAGAATGTATGGATGATACCCTATAAGGAACTGATCAAGCAAAGGAATGGATTGTATTGGTAGAATTTGTGGTATGTGTCCTTCACTAGATTTTTTACTCGAACAACAATCATGTTGTGAGTGTAAGAAATCCACATGTTCTAAATAAGAAGAGATTCACTTAGTTGATCTCATAAATTTGGTAAGACGAGCAATCTTTATAGCACCTTTTGTTTTGACATTATTATGTGGTGTGTAAATAGATGTCTTCTCTAGAAAGGCAATCTCTTGTAATTTAGTTTTGATGTTAACGTTACCTGTAATGTCTTACTCTTTAAAGCGCTTCGCGATCACCTCAAACTCTTTGTCAATTGACAACTCAGATGAACATTGTTGACTTGCAATATCTTCAAAGCTTAATCGAGTCCACGTGACATATACTGATTTAAGTGGTATGCTACCCACACCAAATGAAGCCAATTGATACGCACACGGAAGACCATGAGTACATGTAAGAGTACATCCACCACACCTATTTTTATCAAACCCCACAGATTTAACTTTATCAAGCTCTTCTTCGGCAATAAGGTTCAAAGCATATTTAAACACAAAACCTAACAATTTTTTGTATGTTGTAACCTTAAACTGGTGTCCGACCACATGCAGACTCTTTTGAAATGAAGCTTTGATTGCATTATGTTGTAAAATAATCATCTTGTTGATCAAATCCAACAGAAACATAAATCCCCCATGGAATTTTGAAGAATTCTCTTTAGGCTCCAATGTGTCGCCTCAACCCTATTACTTGTTGTGTTTCTTAAGTGCATCACCTTATTTGTCCATGCTTTCACAATTTTTTCTTTATGTGGACATAACCAGGTAGCCATCACATAATCAACAAATATAGGCCATGGGGAACAAACAACTTAAAAGGCATTGACACGATCTTCAAAGGCTTCAACAATATCACAATCCACAACAGATCCCCAAACTTGCATTACCTAATCTCATACTTCAACAATAAGTTGGATTCATATCTCTCCTTCTCATCCCCGAAAGATGTTCATATATACACACGTGTTACAATAAAAACAACATTATTCATATGAAAACAAATATAACTTCGACAAGTTATGTATATTATTTACTTGTAAAAGTGTGGTAGAACCACTCAACTGCTTTGTTTGAGCAAAGCAGATATCCCTTAAGTGGTCATACATGTGGGTCAGTGTGGTAGCTCTCCATGAGTATCCACTACACACCATAAATTGCTAAACAGTACAATAGGCCAATTAATGTCACATTTTTGTTAGCAAATATTGTGCATCCCACAAAATGCAACAAATAAGCGCTCACAACATAGTCCTATATCTAGTGGATGCAACTCTCCTTGTATACTTCAAAATAAAAATTACATTCTAATCCATAATATATTATCTTATTAAAATACATAATTTAGATGATACAATTTGAGATGTATTTCTGAATCCAAAAATGCGTTCTGGATTGCACAATCCAAAATATATGTAAATTTTGAAAAATAAATTCTAAATTATGCAATATATAATCATATTAAAATAATCAATTCAAAATAAACCTACACAATAATACGAATGAAAATGATATACGAAAATCAAACTCTTAAAAAAAACGCAACAAGACAATGGATGTGTCTAAGACTAAAACAATTTCTGAATAGTGACAAAGAGTTCCCAAAGAAAGTCTGAAACAACAACTCATAAGAAGATTATATATATATATATATATATATATATATATATATATATATATATCATTAGGGTAAACTTATCATTATTGAACCACTCCACAGTTACATTGAATTCATGGAAGTGCAGAAAGATGTGGTGAAAGTAATGCTTCGACCCATTAAATTTAAGCCCTAAATCACCTGTTTGATCTTTTGGGTGGGCCAGTCACCCTATCCATCCCAATCTGCAATTTTCCTACTATGGTGATTCTTTAACTAAATGACAAATGGGACTAGGTTTCTTAGGTTTTTCAATGCATTTTTAAGACTTAAACACATGGTCATTTCAAAAAAATTAATAATATCAAAAAAATGAAAAGTTAAACTCCTATGTTACTCATGAAATGATAGATATATCTCTTTAGTTCCAAAATGCATGTATGCTTATCTTATTAGAAACATAATACAAAATAAGACATGCGATAAAATAAAACTTAAAAATATGGAAAAAAAAAAATTAAAGTATAAATTAAAAATAAAATTTATACTACACATCAAATTTTCGTGCTCTCTCTCTCTTTACTTTTTTCACGACAAAAGCATTTTTACCTTTTCATTTTTTTAATGATAGATTTACAATAAATTTTATTATTATTCTAAAATTCTCCAATACGCAAATTAATAAAAGTTTTGTATAAGAATATATATATATATATATATATATAAAATAATAAATAAATATTTAGTATAAAATCAATATATTTTTATAAATTTCTAAACCTTTGATAAATAAACTAAAAGTAAAATAAAATATTAATAAAAAATGTATCATTCTATAAAATATTATTATATATTATTGATAATAAATTATACTTCAATTCATAACTGATTAATTAATATTTGAATAACCTTCTAATAAATAACTTTATATTTGAAAGTAGTTTGACTATTAAAATATATCAACTTATTATGACTAATTTAATCAAGGTCAACCATTTAAATAAAAAATTTAAATTAATTTTTTTTCTAACTTTTTTTTTCACCTTGTTTATACACTTATATTTTCATTTAATTATTTTAATTTAAAAAAAAAATATTCAACTTTCACCAAACATTTTTGTTCATTATTTTATTTAGATAAATATTTTTATTTGACTAGTTTAAATTGAAATTTTTTATCTAATTTTGATTTAACACTTTCCTCCAATCTCATATTTAAATAAATATTTTCATTCAATTAATTTAAATTTAACTTTTTTATTTATCTTTGGTCAAACATTTATATTCGACCTTATAACATATAACTTTAGATAGATTTATCTTTGACAAGGTTTCTCCCTCAAATTCTCCCTCTCCCTTCTCTCTCCAGTTTTTCTCCCATAACTCATTTATTCCAAAATATCATCACGTCATGTTGTAGCTGAGGAGTCAAGGTACATTTCTACCATATCATATTTTCAAACAGAATAAGTTCACTTTTACTCTAAAGATCCCTTATTCTTTGTTTTTCTTTACGATTTAGTCATCAATCTTAGTGGGGCCAGTTAGAAAAGTGTTTCTCTCAACTTGATTAACCTCATACTAAAATTTGGTAATATTTGGATAACTTGCTCTAGGTTCTTAAATTTTGAAGTGGTTCTCCTGAGGTAAAATTTCCATCAATGGAATTTCAGGTAAGGGAAGATAACTTTAACTTTCAATAATATGGAGGGGACGTGGTCCCAAGTTTCAAATTCTCTTGCATGGATGTTATTTGATAAAATTGTTTGATTTTATGTTGTGTCAACATATATAAATATTATATTTTGATAGTTTGGAAGTTTGGAAGTTAAATATTATTTTTTATGTTCGAAAAGTTCTTGAATGTTATGTGATTGAATGATATGTATTATATATGAATGAAAATTGTATGAAATTGATGTCATACATTTGGAATAATGTATGGGTTATTGTTTGATGGTACATTAAGTATGAAAAACCTATGTTTAACAGAGATCTTCTAGCTTCACTTCACTGATGATATAAGTCATGTAGACTAAAATATCAGGTGGTGAGAAGTTGATGAGCGAGTTCATACACATTGAGTCTCGTTGTAGATACTCGATATTGGATGTTTGAACTTACTCTGATCCTTGATGTATGGATTAGATGTTAGTAAGGGCATACTTAATGAGTCTTCCAGAAGATGGATTCATGTGCAGTCAATGGGATTGAAGTAAAATCCAATGATTGGGATTGAAATAAAATCCAATGATTGGGATTGAAATAAAATCCAATGATTGTGATTGAAAATAGATCCATATGTGGTCTATATGCATGATGAAATTGGTATTGAAATTTTATAAGACAACATTTAAAAAAAAATATTTATAAATGATTAGTTTAATTAATTCTTTTTGCATGAATTAAATATGTTATGGAATTTCTTTTCATTAGCTTACCCTTACTTTTCTTGTTGTGTTGTGAGCTGCAATGATTGTACTACGTAGACGAGTATATGATCATACAGGTGTCAGAGAGATTTAAGAGGTAGTTTTGAACCTGTTTTGAACTTTATATTGTTAATATTTGTATTTCTATGAGTTCTAATCATGTATTAAGAATGTTTTGAAGAACTTCAATTCTGTATAAAAATCGGTAGAACTTGTATTCTAATAGTTAGATGTATTTTCTAAGGTATTACATATCTTCAACAAATTAGTTAGTTACTGACTTTATCATTTAATTCATTATTCTTTTAAGCGTACTCAATGGCATTCTAGATCCGTGCATGGATCAACACGTGGATGACTTCTTTTTATCCTATGAAATGGAATTGATTAAATAGGAAGATCTAGCTAAAAGTAATATAGAAAATGTGAAAAGTAAGTAATTAGAAGAAGTTTTGAAGTCATTTTCTTACGATTGTTCGAAGAATAAATAGTAGAAACGAAATGTTTGATATATCTCTAAGAATAACATTTTATAAATTAATTAATTAAAATATATCTATAAATATAATATTTTAAAATTACACATTTTTTATAAATTAAAACATGTACAGATATAAAATTACATATGCATATCAATGTTTATAATTTTTGTTTAGAAAATCATATATGTTGATTATGTTTAAAGCTGAAAATACAAGTCTAATTTAAGTTATTACACATTTAATCTATTAAAAATAAATTGAAGTGAGAAGATAGGTATATAATTTATTAATTAATATGTCTAATCTGTCCTTCATAATTGGAGACTTGTAAAATAGAAATTAATAGAAAAAAAAAAACATTTGACAATTTTGTTATGATAAATTTGAATCTCTCATAAAAAATCATTTATAATATAAGAATTAAAAGACAATCTTACAAGATTAAGAATATGTT
The DNA here is from genome assembly GCF_000499845.2 of Phaseolus vulgaris. Classification (NCBI taxonomy): domain Eukaryota; kingdom Viridiplantae; phylum Streptophyta; class Magnoliopsida; order Fabales; family Fabaceae; genus Phaseolus; species Phaseolus vulgaris. The sequence continues at coordinate 18,729,154 of NC_023753.2, forward strand.
AATCACAAGTAAATGAAAATATATATATATATATATATATATATATATATAAAATATCTGAATTGATACTTGTAATTATAGAATATGGAAGCATTCAACTCAATCTTCATCAACATCTTGGAATGCCCATTCATGAGTTTTGCGAGGCTGAGCCTCTTCCTCTGGTGTAAAATCGTTAATTATATTAAAAAAGTGTGTCTAACAAACTCAACACTCTTATTCTGAATAAGGTTGGGGATGGCGGAGGCAGTGAGATGGAGAAGAGTCTTCATGTTAAGATAGTTGGCAATCATACAAATTTCCTTCAACTCTTCATGACTAAGTCTCTTCATGACAAATGTGTTCAAGATTAAACAAATAAAAGTTACATATGTGGTTTTTACTCTTACACTACAAGAAATTATGTATAAAGTGGTAGTTTTAATATGACGGTTATTAATAACTGTCACAAATTTTCGTATAATATGAAATTTAACTAACTGCCACAATTACCCTTAAGAATATGTCAGTTTGAACCGCCACAATTATCCGCCTTATTATTTCTAATTATTTTTTTTTAAATTTGGTTTCACTATTCAGGAACCCTAATGTTGTTTTTGAAAACCTCATTTGTGACTTTTCCCTCTCTCCTCCTTTCTCTCTACGTCGAACCCTAATGAAATCCTGGTCGAAAACTCCTCACGTTAAGCCTTCGTGAAAACCCCTTTGCGAATATTGTGGCAGTTATAAACGCCAGTTTATACACAAATAACCGCCACAATATACACTTTTTTTTTGTAGTATTAGTACATAAATGTGCAAGTTTAGATTTTGTTAACATTGATCTGTAAGATTTATTTTAATGTTTTTAATTATAAATTTCATTTTTAACAAAGAATATATATATATATATATATATATTACATGAGATAATATAATTATAATTAAATAATATTAGAAATATTGTTTGTTGAATTATTAACACAAAAATTATTGTTTTGTGTGAAAAGTCCTAAATAATATATATTATTTTCTAGATATATAAGACAATATCATATTTTTCATCGTTAAAGGTATTTAATACTAATAAAATATGTTATCAAATCTTTCTTAATTAATAGCATAAGTTGTTGTACTTTAACACATAGTGCATATACTTTAGATTTTGCTAACATGTATCACATGAAATAACATATATATATATATATATATATATATATATATATATATATATTAGGATAATATAGTTATAATTAAATAAAATTATAAATGAAGATATTATTTATTAAATTACTAATGTAAAAGTTAATTTTTTCTGTGATTTTTTTAAAAGAATTTTATTCATTCTATAATGCATATTATTATTTGAAATATGAGATAATATCATATGTTTAATTATTAAAGGTGTTTAATATTAATAAAATATCTCATCAAATACTTCTTATTGAATTTCTATAAAAAAAATATGGTAAAATAAATAAAACTTGCATATACTTGTTTACTTTTAATACAATAAACATATATATATATATATATTAAAATTATTATATGAGATAATATAATTATAATTAAATAACATTGTAAATATTTTTATTCAATTATTAACACAAAAATATAGTTTTTTATGTGAATTTTTATTTTTAATTTTTAGAGTATTTTGTTTTATTATTGATCCATAGAATTTTTTTTTCATTCTATAATGCATATTATTTTGGAAATATATAAGATAATATACTTTTTATTATTAAAAGTATTTAATATCAATAAAATATCTTACAAAATAGAACTTACATATCTCTTTTACTTTTTTTTATGTAATAAGTGTTTTTTAATGTATATTTTAGATTTTTTTAAGCATGCAATGCCAAATTTATTTAAAATGTTTTTTAATTATACATTTCACATTTGTTATCTGAATATTACTGAACTTATAAACAAGGTATAAAACAACTACCCAAGTGTAAGCTTCTATGTGAAAATAGGGGACACAACACATATAATAGAACATAAACATATCCACTTTCACAACACAGCAGCATGGAACACAACCCACTTCTCCACAACAACCATACGGGGTCAACTCTTCACACACCTTGACACCTTGAACCATCCCATATTACATGAGGTAGTCTCATCCTACCCCAGACATCACACCAAAGCACCACCTTGAAACCATCAAGGTCCAGCTGTTGAACTGCTGGTGTCAAGTTTGGTGCAGCTCCACTCTTCAAATACAATTTTCTCTTTTCCAATTCACTCCTCCAAGACTTCCCTGCTTCGACAGTTACCTCTTAAAGCTTCACAGCTTTAGGTAGCACTCAAGTATTGAAATCAGCTCCACGGACAAGCTGGCTTCCACCATTAAGATAATTGAAAATGTGTTAGTTTTCGGCCTCAACCATTCTACTTTCCACTCCAAAAGCAATTAGAGCACACAGCAGCACCACGTAAGCTTGAGAGCACTAAAGCATTCTTGCACCTTAATTCCCAAAGCAATACACCTCCAAAAACCAGCACATTGCTTTTAAAAACAATGTCCAAAATTTCAAAAACCCCATACCATTCACATGATTACCCTTTACCTCACTTTTCACGACAAAACCAAGGTTCAAACCAGAAATTACTGAACCCAGCTTTGGCACCTCAACAGCTGCATCACACTTCAGCAAGTTCAATATAAATACCTACTACAAATAGTGGCCCCTTCCTAGCAGGCAGCCCCTACAACCCACAACAATACCCATTCCAGCTGCCATCACATATACTTTCATTAGTGCATAACTGTTATACCTCATTTTGAAATTTTTATATGAGATAAATATAATTATTATATAAATTAAATATACGAGATAATATAATTGTAATTACATATTATTTCGGTACGGTTAATGTATAGTTCTACATCGCTTACGAGTTGAGGTCAATGACAATTTAAATGCACCTTCCTCCCTTAATCCATGAAGATGTCTTTTAAGGATAAAACCGTGACGGAATACCGACCTTCAAAGCGAACAATATTTTGAATGCAGAACATATATATTAAAATTTTAAATATCAAGATTTTTTTAGTAAAATGTAAATAATTTATTTGGAAAAGTGGATATTAGTGTTAGGGAGTTACTAAGTCTATAAAGCTTTGTCAAGTTATATAAGTATTGTAAAAAAAAAACTATATTTATTTAATGTTAAGTTAAGAGTATTTAATGTGTCATATATATATATATATATATATAAGATTTTATTAAAGAAGAAAGATTGATGAAAGTCTTACAACAACAAAGAGCTTAAGATCTTAATTCATCCTTAGTCGTTGTAGTTGAAAGAAAACACATTATTTGTATTCAAGAGAAACCTGAAAGAGTAAATCAAATTTTGTCTGTCATAAGACATAACATTTCTTCTATTGAGCAATCTAATGATCTTTTAGATTAGTTTCTTTGTAAACCTTTTGGTTTTAGACAGGTTTGGTTATTGTCCAAAATATACTCTATTTTAATTAAGAGTGACTGCATCCAAATAATACTCAATATTATAAGTGATTGGGTTATAAATATACTTAATGTTTTAAGCCAATAGTGATTGTTGTTCAAATAGTACTTGAGTTTTTAGCAAAAAGTTAATGAGGTTCAAAATACTCATGTTACTTGTAGTATTAACTAGATAGTGAAATTTGATCAATTGATCAAGAACTAGATGTTGTATGTGTCTGCATGCAATCGGTAAAAAACTCAAAGCATAAGTCTTGTTTTCTGTATATCTTATTCTTTGAATATTATCACTTTGTACTAAAAAAAAATGAATATAATCGAATTTTCTTGATAGATTTCACTTGAAAGATTCAAAGATGATATTATAGTTAATGATTTGTCTTGATAACCATTCAGACTATTGCAATATGAATTAGGTAAAGAATTTCTATATATAAAAAATCTTTCTTACATTACTATTTGATTGTGAAATAATAAATTTTAAAATAAGATAAAACAAAACAGAAAAATGAAAACAAAAATTATGAATTTTGTAAATAAATAAAATAGTTAATATTCTAACTTATATATTTAATATAAATTAAACTTTTAACCTTTATATATTTTAAAATAAATTTTTTTCAAGAGAAAACCTAGTATGATAAAATAATATATGTATTAAGTATTTTTTTCAAACCATTTTTAAAATAAGAAAATGATAAATAAAGGGAATTGAGTTTCTTTTAGGTTAAAATTAAATTATTTTATTTTTTGAAATATGTACATTCCAAAATTAAGTATACAAATCTATTTTATTCAAACATTTTTATATATAAAGGTTTATATAGATATAAACAAAATATAGAGAAATTTTTACTAATTTATTTTTTTTTAAAATATTTTAGTTAATGAGTCAAACTTTTTGAAAAAAATGAGTATAGTCGAATTTAAGTGATAGATTTCTCTTTAAAGACTCAACAAAGATATTATAATTAATGATTTATCTCAATCAAACTAGTACAATATGAGGAGAATTTCTTTATAAAAAAAATCTTCCTTACCAATACTATTTGATTGTGAAATAATTGTTGAACCAAGTGGTGTTCAAGCTTTGAAGAATCCAAATCTTTTGAAGGATGTTGAAGCCTCTGTTGTGCTTGATGTTGCTGTGCTGGTTTAAGCTTTGTTCTGGGGTAGTTTATATGTTGTAATCCACCCTATGATTAAATCTAAAGCATTAGCATTCTCAATCTTTGTGAAAACAAAATGATTTCAAACTAAGTAAAAACAATCGATTGTTTTGTCGAAACAACCGATTGTTTGTACTTAGGTGTTTTGAGAAAAAGTTTGAAAATTGTTTTGAATGGTTAAACTGTTAAGTACCAAAACAACCGATTGATTCGAGGAAACAACTGATTGTTTGTTTTGGGACCATAACAGAAAAACTATTTTCTTTGACTGAGCTTTAAATGATTTAACTGTTTACGCTCCAGACATTAAATGCTTTGACCAATCTTTTAATGCAATTTAAGAGTTTGTTAAAATTTGATAACAAACTACATCTTTGAATATATTCAGAAAAACAGATTTAAGATTTAAGAATCTTTGACAAAGTTTTTCTAAGAGAGTTTTTCAAAGTGTTGAGATTGCTAAGTTGTTTGTGATTGATCAAAGTGCTGGAATAGGATTCTGCTTGTATTGATTTCAGATTATCTTCTGTAACAAGTGTAATCCTTGTACTCTGTTGAACAATTTCGTTTCTGTGTTTGCTGAGATTGGCTGTGTGTTCTTGAGGTGTTCAAGATCAGCAATCTTAGTGTTGGCCAAGGAGAGTGTGTTTCTTAAGGTGTTCAAGGTCATTCTCTTGGTTGTTGTGTAAGTGATCAAGTGGTGATTGCTTAGTGGATATCCTGAGGGTTTCTGAGAAGACTGGATGTAGCTCTGGATTTGGAGTGAACCAGTATAAACAAATGTGTACAATCTCTCTATCTCTAACTCTTTAAATTCAGTTTGTTTGTTGTTTACTGGTATAAACAACTGATTGTTTCTACAAACAACTGATTGTTTCTACAAACAACTGATTGTTTTTTCTGGTCTATAGCTTTTGCTTGCTGTTTTGGCTAACTGAATTACTGAATCATTTGGTTCCTGAGATAAATTCATTCTAGTTTTTGAAATATTTGCGAAAACCCTTTTAAACAATTCACTCCCTCTAGTTTAAAGCCATCTTTTCTAACAATAATAACTTTTAAAAAAAGATAAAACAAAATAGAAAGTGAAAACAAAAATTATGAATTTTATAAATAAATAAAATAGTTAATATTCTATTTTATATATTTAATATAAATTAAACTTTTAACCTTTATATGTTTTTAAATAATATTTTTCCAAGAGAAAACCTAGTATGATAAAATAAGATTTGTATTAAGTATTTTCTTCAAACCATTTTAAAACAAGAAAATGATAAATAAAGGAAATTGAGTTTATTTGAGGATAAATAAAGAAAATGTCGTGTATCGGGTCTCCCTTATGAACCCGTCCGACAGAAGCTTGTCGGCCTCCTCCTTCGCCGCGAGTCGCTTTTTGTCGACCAAGTCCCTCTTCTTTTGGGAGATTGGGCGGGCCTCTTTGAATATTGACAATCGATGGGTGATGACATTCGGGCTCACCCCCGGCATGTCGGACGGCGTCCATGCGAACATGTCTATATTCTTTTTCAGCGCGGCATGAATGGTCTCGGCCTCGGCCGCTGCCAAGGATGTTCCTACAGTCGTGTTGTGCTCTTCGTCGAGGAGGGGAACTCTCCTTAGCTCCTCTCTCGCCTCCAGCCTGTCCTCGGTCGCCCGGGGATCGAGGTCTACCAATGCCACGATCGGTTCGATCTTCCTCGGTCGTTCCTTCCTGGGGGAGCGGTCCTTTCGGTAGGACTTTCTCACCTTGAGGGGAGAGGTATCACTCCTTAAAGGTTCCACCCGGAGGCTCTCGGCGTAGCACTCTCGTGCTTCTTTCTGGTCTACGTGGACCGTGAGAATATCCCCTGTCCTCGAAGGGAACTTCATTGCGAGGTGAGTGGTTGATACAATGGCCTTCAGCCGGTTGATGGAGGGTCGGTCGAGGAGGATGTTGTAGGAGGTGTTGGCGTCGATGACCAGGTATCGGATTTTGATGGTCCTGGTGCTCTTCTCCTCTCCCAAGGTGGTGTACAACTCAAGGTAACCCTTGGTACCCATCCTCTCGCCAGAGAATCCTACTATGTGATCGTCGTATGGCATCATCTCGGCCTCGGCTATCCTCATAGCCTTAAAAGTTTTCCAGTAGAGGATGTCTACCGAACTTCCCTGGTCCACAAGGGTCTTCCGTATGGTGAATCGGTCTATATCGACCGCTATCACCATCGGGTCATCCTGCTGGCGATAGTCCACGCCCTTAAAGTCCTCGTCCGTGAACGTGATGGGTGGCATCCTCGGTCGGAATGCCACTGTGTTTACCTGGTGTACCGCCCGGAGGTACTTCTTCCGGGCGTTGTTCGTGCTTCCTCCCCCAGCGAAGCCGCCGACTATAGTGTTGATAACCTCTCGGTTACCTCTCCTATCGGCCTCCCTGGGGGGGTCGTCCCTTCGGGGGAATCGTCCCTTGCGGGTTGTCGGTTGCCTCTGTTATCTCGGTCGTTACGGCCGTGTTGAGGTGACCTCGTCCGCCTGGGTGGATCCTGTTGAACCAAGTGGTGTTCAAGCTTTGAAGAATCCAAACCTTTTGAAGGATGTTGAAGCCTTGGCTGTGCTTGCTGTTGCTGTGCTGGTTCAGTTTAGTTGTGGGGTAGTTTGAGTGTTGTAATCCACCTTTTGATCGAATCTAAAGCATAGGCATTCTCAATCTTTGTGAAAGTAAAATATTTTTCAAACTAAGTTAAAACAACCGATTGTTTTATCGAAACAACCGATTGTTTTGTCGAAACAACCGATTGTTTTGTCGAAACAACTGGTTGTTTATACTTACATGTTTTGAGAAAATATTGAAAACTGATTTTCAAATGGTTGAGCTGTTAAAACCAAAACAACCGATTGATTCGAGGAAACAACCGATTGTTTGTTTTGAGACCATAATAAAAAAAACTGTTTTGGGACCATAACAGAAAAACTGTTTTGGGACCATAACAGAAAAACTGTTTTGGGACCATAACAGAAAAACTGTTTTATCTTTGACTGAGCTTTAAATGATTTAACTGCTTACGCTCCAGACATTAAATGCTTTGACCAATCTTTTAATGCAATTTAAGAGTTTGTTAAGATTTGATAACAAACAACATCTTTGAATAAATTCATAAAAACATATTTGAGTAACAATAATCTTTTACAAGATTTTGAAAAGAGTTTTTGAGTTTTTCAAAGAGCTGAGATTGCTTAGAGTTTGTGATTGATCAAAGTGTGTGGAATAGGATTCTGCTTGTATTGATTTCAAATTATCTTCTGTAGTAACAAGTGTAATCCTTGTACTTTGTGAAACAAGTTTCGTTTGTGTATGCTGAGATTGGTTGTGTGTTCTTGAGGGGATCAAGATCAGCAATCTTAGTGTTGTTGTGTTGGCCAAGAAGAGTGTATGTCTTGAGGTGTTCAAGGTCACTTTCTTGGTTGTGGTGTAAGTGATCAAGGTGTGATTGCTTAGTGGATTTCCTCAGGGTTTCTGAGAAGACTGGATGTAGCTCTGGATTTGGAGTGAACCAATATAAACATCTGTGTGCAATCTCTTTATCCCTAACTCTTTAAATTCAGTTTTGTTTGTTGTTTGCTGGTATAAACAACCGATTGTTTTTCTGGTACTGCTGTTTTTGATTCCTGTTTTGGCAAACTGAATTTCTTATAAATTGTTTCTTGAGATAATTTCATTCTTGTTTTAAAAGTTTGCGAAAATCCTCTTTAAACAATTCACCCCCCCCTCTAGTTTAAAGCCATCCATTCTAACAGATCCGCCCGGTGGGGTGGGTCTCGGCCATTCCTGACGAATCGACAGAGATGCCTAACCTGTTTAAGTTCCTCGATCTTATCCTTAAGGGTTTGACACTCCACGGTCGAGTGTCTGATGTTTTGGTGATACCGACACTACTTTCTCCGGTCGGCATTATTCGGGCTGGCCACCTTCCTTGGAGCAGGGATCAACTCGGTGTTGAGGGCCTCGTCCAGAATCCTCCCCCTCTCGGTCGTTAGGGGTGTGTATCTTGAGAACCGGATTGGCTGGTCTCGGTTATCTCGGCGTCGGTCGTTTCGTTGACTCGGCCGCCCCTGGCAGTCATTCTCTTCTTTGTTTTTCTCCCCACCAGCCTCGGCACGGGCCTGGTTGCGAAATTCTCTTAGCTCTTCCAGCTGCATGTACTTAGCATCTCTCTTTCTCAGCTCGTCCAGGCTGTCGGCCGGCTGCATGCACAGGTTGTCGGCAAAGGGCCTCGGACGCAAGGCCGTCAGCATGTGGTGCATGGCAACGTCCGGGCTCAGATTCCAGATGCTCATTGCCACCTTACTGAACCTATCAAAAAAGGTTCCCAGCGACTCTCCCTTCTCCTGGCGGATGCCTACCAGGGCGATGAAGGCCAGGTGGTGCGGCCGGCTGGTCGCAAACTAGGTCTCGAACTTTGCTACGAGCGTGGCAAAGCTGTCGATGGAGTTGGGTGAGAGCTTGGTGAACCAACTAAGGGATGCTCCCTTCAAGGATGTGGGAAACACTCCACATAACACAGCGTCATCTGCGGTGTAGAGACTCATATGGGTGGTGTAGGCGTCCATATGCTCGTCCGGGTCGGTCGACCCGTCATATCGGTCTCGGTTGAAACCCTTCCACTTCTCAGGCAGTGGGACTTCAATGATGGTGTTGGTAAAGGGATGTCAGTGGGTCGAGGCGGTCGTCAGGGTCGTTCGAGTGGACCTGATTAGGCAGGACTCGTCGCCCATCTCGGTCTCGCGGGAAGGGGGTCGGCCTCTCATCCCCTCGGCCACGTCTGGGTTGGGGGGAGAGGTGTAGGACTTGCCGACAACGTTCGTCGGTATGACAGAAGGTCCTCCCTCTCCCAACTTCTTTTTCATCTCTTCATTCTCCCTACGGAAAACTTGCAGCTCCTGCTCGTTTTTCTGAGCAACTTCTTCGGTCTTCCTTCGCATCTCGGCCATCTCTCTCTAGAGAGACAACAGCAACATCGTCTGGTCGGCTTCGGTCATTCTCTCCATGCTTCTGGTTGAGACCATCTACTTTTTTCCTTCAGCTACTTTCCCTCGGCCCCACGGTGGGCGCCAATTGTTCCTACTAGGGAGATGGGACCTAGAGAACTATTGAAGTCTTCTTCTCCTTCCTTCGCTCGGTCAGGTGATTGGGTGATGAGCTGGGATTCTTCTCATCCTTCTACTTCTCCTTCGGCACTCGGTCTCGGGTGAACACCGAATGGTGGGGGTACCTGCGAAGGCACTCCGACGCTCAAGTCAGTAAAGCGGATGGTCAGCTCTAAGGTAGGTGAACAGTAATAAATGAGATACCTTACTCCTTGGGATGCGTGCTATTTATATTATTCTAATGGGTCTATCTTGTTGGGCCCGCTTATCAGAGTGGATACCGCTTAGGATTGTATTACCTAATTCTTAATGATGGATTAACTTCACTGACCTTGGTTTGAGCGTTAATGGCAATAGGGGTCGACCGTCTGATGGCATTTCATGTGTTCTTCTTGAATCAAAGTAGAAAATAAGGTGCGGAAGCAATGGGTGAGATGATCAAGACCCTCCTAGGAGTTGTGTTGGCCTTGTAGGTGCATGATGAGTATGGTGTTTGAGTGGTTCGGCCAGCTCAAGGGAGAAGGTGAAAGGATTGAAGTTTAGAGCCTAGATTTCTAGGAGAAGTAAAGCTTGTGCACAAAAATGGCAGCATAACCTTACTCAATTAAACTTGAAAATACAAGGTGTAGGTTCCTCCTTTTATAGGCTAAGGAGGACCATAATGCAACCCTAATGCTAGCCAAATGAAATGTAAATGTGAAGCACATGGGTGCACATGGCACATGGGTGCACAAATGAGCACATGGGGAGGGGTGTGTCTAGTTTTTATGCTCACCCCCTCCATGGGCTTTCTAGACCGGCCTTGGTAAATTTAGAGGTTTTTTTAGAAACTCTAAGTTTACCTAGGTTGGTGTTTTAGGTGCCAAAATTAATTCTAAGAAAATTACAAATAAAGTTCCTATGCTAATTTTGACAAGAAATTAAAGTCTACTCTACACTAGAGTTTATGGCATTTGAACATGTAAAAGAACGTCTTCTTGGATCCTCTTGGCCATAACTCTATGGTTGGCCCAAATCTACCCTTTGGTGGGCTTGCATGTGGGCTTGTGCTTGGGCCTCTTCCATCATCCCCTCCCTCTTGAAAAGGATTTGTCCTCAAATCCATTGCTTCTTCTTCTTCATGGCTAGGGGAAAGGATGTGGCTGGATGGTGTCCATCATCTCCTCCTTCTTGAGAAGATCTATCCTCAGATCTACAGACTTGATCTCGGATAGCAACCTTTTGCTTCGCCAAAGCTTGTCCTCCTGGATCAAACGTCCACCTATAGAAATAATCAAATAAGGCATAGGTGTTAGTTTGCAAATTAATTTTACTAGGTTGCCATTTTTGTTTTTCTTTTGCTTTTGGCAACCTTGGACAAAGTTTCTCTTTTAATGGTTGTGTGTGGTCTCTAATCATCTTATGTATTTTAAAATGTTCATTTGTGGTTACTTTCTCTTTAGGCATAAATCCTATAGAAGATGGTAACAACTTAAAAGGAGAAAGATGATTGAACCCACACATAACTTTAAAAGTAGAAATATAAGTAGTTTTGTGAACTACTTTATGGTATGTTTGCTCACCTCTAGAGTTGTGTGTGCACTTCATGATTATTCTAGGCATAGTAGAAAGAGCTAGATTTTCAAATATATTTTGACCATGCGTTTGAGGATGATAAGAATTTAAAGTGTGCAATTTAGTTGCAAGTTTTCCAAAGGAAATCCTCAAATCATGGTTTGCGTAATTTGGAACTCTATTCAACACTATGCTTGAAGATAAACCATGAAGATGTATCACTTCTCTAGAGAAGAGTTTATCCATAACCATGAAGATTGAATCACAACCTTTTGTTGTCCTAGGGAGTTTTAATATGAAATTTATATCTTCCCAAGGATCATTTGCAAAAGGTGAAGGAGTATAGAGTTTATGAGACATTGCCTTGGGCGTAGTTTGAAAACAAGAATTGTACCTAAGGTAATGTCTTTGAACTTATTTTCTCATGGGGGACAAAAGTTTTCCTTTTAAAAGCTCTAGAGTTTTATCAACTCTAATTTGTCCCATGAGTTCTCCTTCATGAAGACTTTTTCTCTTATGTGTAAGGATAGTCTCGTTGTGACAACCATTGTTTATAAGGATTTGTACACTTTGCAATGGTTGTCTCAATAAGACATGACAAGTTTCTTTAGGCACTACTTCACATAAAAAATTGTTTTTGTAGATGCTTATAAAAAACTTGACATTCACTTGGTGATATCCTAGCACATATGAGAAATAATCTATTTCATTTTTATCTATGCAAGCTTCTTTTAAAGACTCTTCTTTTTCACTTAGGCTTGCAAGTGTTCCTTTACAAAAGGTAAGGCTTTGAGGTTGTTCAACAAGACACATATTTTCAAAGGTATTTTTAAATCTTTGGTCTTGTTGAATGACCTTGTGGGAAGGAACACTCTTCTCCCACGCCTTTTGTTCTTCAAGGGTCTTCTCATGCTTTTCTTTTTCTTCTTTTTCTTTAGCTTCCCTTTCGACTTCCCCTCTCTTCTTTTGTGTTTTTCTTTCCTTTCTTTCTTTATGGGAAGCAAACAATTTTTCTACCCTCATTTCCCAATCTACGCATGCTTCTATATTTTCTTTTCCATGGAAATGGGGTTGGTCTACCCTAACCCCTCTTGGGTTTTCTTGTTCTTTTCTATCTCTTCTATGTCTTCTAGGGGGTGCTTGATAATAATCATTTACTCTAATGCTTCCCTCCCCAAAAGAATCATGATCTTTAGAGATATATGCATGAGAAGGTAATGTTTTTAGAATGTGAGACTTCTCATCCTTTGCTTTAGTCAAAACATTAAGTTTAGTCTCACTCTCCAATTGTCTATAAGCAATTGATTGCACAGTTTGTGAAACTTCTTTCAAAAGAGTTTTTAAAGATTTTAATTCACTTCCAGTAGACTTTGTAGAATGAGAAGAAAAAGACATGGCTAAAGCTTTGTGTATACAAGTATTTTACCTTGAGAAAACTTAGGAAAGTCAAAGAAGGTAGTTTTCCAGGTAAGGGAGGTGAGTCACAAAGGACTACTTAAATACCAAGCCTTTGCCTTAGCCAAAAACTATCCCTCAATGTCTTCACACAAAACTTTCTCTTAGTAAACCACTTAGAACACAATTAAGTTGAGAAATCAAATTTTCAATGAAAGAAAACAATGCAAGCTACTGATCAACAAAGCTAGTCGGTTTAACACAAACTTAACAAAAATAACCATGCAAAGCGTCACTAACTAAGCAAAAGAAAAGGCAATTACAAACAAGTAACAATTACTAATCAAGAATGCTATACTATTCGGCCCTAGTTGAGGCTTCTTGGACACTTTGAGCCCTTGAAGACACACTCACCGTCTAAACGTAATTAACAAGGTAATTAACAATAAACCAAGTTGCAAAGGAAATAAGAGAACTCCCTTTGTTGATCCTCTTTTGGTTAGTGCACTTCCTTGTTGTCTTTGCTTGTTGATCTTCCAAGTGTTTGTAGTGTTTTCTCAAGAATGCTTGTTTCGGCTTTGGCCTTGTCTTCTCCTTAGAATGGTGGCCTTTAATCCTCCAATTTCCAGCACCTAGCAAAGGGCTAAACCTTAACCAAATCATGTTCCCATTCACATAAGCACCAAAGAAGAATTAAATTCCAGCACCCAAATTAGAGGTCAAAGAACAAAAGCAAGAAACAAATTTAATTGAATAAAACAGTACCACCAAAAGGATTTAGATTGTGACAACTAGAAAGAGAGTCAATTAAGTAAAGAAAACAAATAAAGGTACTCAATTAAAGGTTGGCACACAAAAGAATTCCTAAAGAAAAGCACTAGATTAGATGACCAAATAAAAAAAACAGCACCACTGGAAAATGTTGTGGGCCAGAAAACGTGTTTGTTCCCCGATTTATGCTGATCTGTATTTTTGGAATTTGGCTCTGAAATTTGTTATGCAAGATATTCAGGATCTTATCTAAAATCTGGCTTTGGATTCACTCAAAACGGATGCACCATTTGTTTTTAATAAATTTTGCAAAATTGGTGTTCGGTTATGCCAGCTGGAGCGCTTCAGATTTGCACTCTGATCTTAAAAGATTTATCATTTTTTTTCTGTTGCTTCTTTTGACCTAATTTTTTTTTGTCTTTTCTATAACACTTTAAACTTGCATTTTCCAGAAAATCAGAATTTTCCTATGGGTGGAAATATTTTTCTGGGTTAAAACAGCCAAAACAGAGAAGGTGAAAACAGGGGAATCTGAAAACTGGAAACAAAAACAGCAAGATACCAAAGTTTAGACACAATGGAAATTTGTGAAATAGAATTGTGTATGATCTAAACACAATATGAACTCAAACTAAAAATTAAAAGGCACCAAAGGAGCAAAGAACAGCAGATTCAAGCAAATAAAGAGACCCAAAATCAAGAAACAATTAAGCCAAATAAAAGGACTACTATGAATTGTTGACAATATGGATGAACATGACTTGACAAAACATGTATAGATTCAGAAAATTAAAGACTCAAAGCATAATATGAAGCAAAATAATGAAAGCAATAAAGACTCAAAGCCTAAAACAAAATAGCAACACAAAGGTGTATGGAATCCTATCACAAATTGCACAAGAACTTGTTCAAGATCAAATGAACAAGAGTGCTTCGGTTGGATCTTCCACAAAGCACACCAAGAACAAATTAAAATGTAAAAAACAGAAAGACAAGTATGGAATTTAAATGACAATATGAAATAAAGAAGAACTGAAAATTTAAAAGACCAAGCTACTCATCTTGAAGAACCAAAAGCTCATGATACCAAATGATGGCATTTCATGTGTTCTTCTTGAATCAAAGTAGAAAATAAGGTGCGGAAGCAATGGGTGAGAAGATCAAGACCCTCCTAGGAGTTGTGTTGGCCTTGTAGGTGCATGATGAGTATGGTGTTTGAGTGGTTCGGCCAGCTCAAGGGAGAAGGTGAAAGGATTGAAGTTTAGAGCCTAGATTTCTAGGAGAAGTAAAGCTTGTGCACAAAAATGGCAGCATAACCTTACTCAATTAAACTTGAAAATACAAGGTGTAGGCTCCTCCTTTTATAGGCTAAGGAGGACCATAATGCAACCCTAATGCTAGCCAAATGAAATGTAAATGTGAAGCACATGGGTGCACATGGCACATGGGTGCACAAATGAGCACATGGGGAGGGGTGTGTCTAGTTTTTATGCTCACCCCCTCCATGGGCTTTCTAGACCGGCCTTGGTAAATTTAGAGGTTTTTTTAGAAACTCTAAGTTTACCTAGGTTGGTGTTTTAGGTGCCAAAATTAATTCTAAGAAAATTACAAATAAAGTTCCTATGCTAATTTTGACAAGAAATTAAAGTCTACTCTACACTAGAGTTTATGGCATTTGAACATGTAAAAGAACGTCTTCTTGGATCCTCTTGGCCATAACTCTATGGTTGGCCCAAATCTACCCTTTGGTGGGCTTGCATGTGGGCTTGTGCTTGGGCCTCTTCCATCACCGTCGGCCAAGTTTACCTGGTATGTGTCGGCCCTCGGCCAGATTTCTATGGTCTCGATCGTCTCGGCCAAGTCTTCTAAGGTCTCGACCAGGTAGGTCGTCGGCCTCGTCATCTCGGCCAAGTCTCTCAGGTCCCGGCCAGCTTTCCCTCGATCTTGATTAGGTTGACCAGGTCTCGGTCAACCACTTGAGTCTCGAGTAGGGAGATCAGGGTTCGGCCTCGCCCATACTGGTACAGTATTGATATAATTTTAGGGTGGAGGCCACACAGCTGCAGAGTTCCATGTACAGTAGATGGCTATCTAATAGGAACAACCAGACAAAGCCATCTACTATGTTGGCAAGTACTAAGCATTACAAGCCTCATGGTAGATTTATCACTGTCAACCAAATGAAAATAGTTTGTATCTTTCTAAAAGATAACGTGCAAGAAGAAGATGTTGAAGATGGGGAAGGTTACAAGTGTGCAGTTGAGATTACAAGATGGGGAATGTTAAATTTTTATTTATTTAATTATTTATATACAAGTGAGAAGTGTTCAATTGAGAAATGAAGGCTTAGGCTTGATTTATTATGATTTGTGTTGGCTTTGGCTTAAAAAACACAAGCTATTATTTGATGGATACACTTGTTTTGGTTTATTCAGAGTGTATATATCATATTTTAATTTAATACTTTTTTTATTTAGCATGTTTTATTCTAAGTGTGCATGTGTTAATTTGGAAGACCATTTAAATTAGAATACAAAGAGAGGAAATTTGCATTCTCTTCACTTTTTGAATTATATATTTTATAAAAATAAATCTTATATTTTCATATAGACTCTATGTATAGCTAAAATATTTATCAAATTTTGAATTTACATTGAGAATAAGTTAAAATTCTACCTCTAATTTAACTCAAGACGCTTTTAAAATTTCCATTTTTATAATTTTCGTAACTAGATAGATGTTAAGAGAGACCAAATTGGTTGATTTTTTTATTAGAATAGTTTATTTAACTAGTGAGTTGAAAATTCACTTTAAAAATAGTTTTAATCTAATTTATCTTTACATTATTGAAAGTAAGTTAGCTATTGTTTTAGAAAAAAAAAAGTTAGGTTAGATTGAACTAATTTAATAAAAAAAGTATTTAGCCACCGAAATAAAATCGGTCGTTATAAGAGTCTCTATTTAGTCACCGAAATCATATCAGTCGCAATGGGAGTCTCTATTTAGTTACCGAATTAGCCACCACAATATTTTTTTAATTAATTATTAGCGATCAAAAATAGTAATTAATTATTAGCGATCGAAAATAGGGGTCGCTAACACCTTCTATTTCAGTCATCGATTTAGCCATCGAAAATGGTGGTCACTAACTTGGTTACGGAATTTTGGTAACCAAATTTTTTGCGACCGATTCTGCCCCTGAAAATGGTGGTCGCTAATTTAGTTACTAAATTTTGGTGACCAAATTTTCTGCAACCGATTCAGCCACCGAAATTTCGGTCGCAAATTTGCGACCAATTTATAATTCGGTCGCTAAATGCTTTGCGACTAGGGTTTTCGCTTCCATCTTTATTTGGTGACTGTTTCGGTCGCAGATATGATTAGTGACGTATTTTAGTACTTTTAGCGACCGAATTTAGTGGTTGCTAAAAGTGATTTTTTTTTGTAGTGGTTGGAAATCCCACATCGACTAAAGATGATGACATTTCATTGTATATAAGTGGGTGCAAACCTTAACCTCATGAGCCGGTTTTATGGGGTTGAGAAGCCATTTAAAGCTTATCCTAGTGATGCAAATCAAGATGAAAAGGAGGCCAACATTCAAGAAGAAGAAGGCCAAAATCATGGATAAGCCCAAGCTCAAGCCCACTCCAATCAAAGAATCACTAGGAGCATGGCTAGATCATTGAGAAGAGATTGCCAAATAAAATCTCTCCTTGTAATATCTCTTGTATTAAATTGTAAATAGGATATGATAGCCTTAGGGAAGTGCCTAAAAAGGAAAACAAAAGAAACTATGCATGTAAAGGCATTTTTAGTCACTAGTTACTTAGAATTAACTAGAAAGGTCACCATTTGGCCTAGTTAGGCGCCCTTTTGTTCATAGAAGGAACTAGAAGGAGTATTTCCTTCCTTCCTTACCTAGAGGGTCGGTCATCTCTCACCTTATAAAAGGAGAGTCTTGCCTCATTGTAAAACAAGTTGAAATTGAAAGTAATGAAATTCTAGTGAATTTTAAAGAAAGTTGTGAGTCTTGACTCTTCTTCTCTCTTTAGTCTCATCTTGTGAGCTCTTGGGACTCTCAAGTGGCGGCACCACCACTCATCTTGGAGCAAAACATCCTCCAAGTGGTGTGAAGATCCCCCCTTAGTCTACAACCACATAAGTCACTCTTTCCATCTTCCGTTTTCTTCCATTCTTGTGTTTCTTGCTTGTGTTTTCTATTCCATTCGGTGCAATCTGTGCTTTGTTGTTTTCCCTTTCATTTTCTGCACTTTATTTCTCCTTTAATCAGTGCAGTTTGGTTGTTTCCTTGTTGTTCTTGCTTTGTTCCATTTTGGTATCAAATTACATGTGATAATCTTGTTGTTTTCAAGTTCCTTTCCATGGGTTTTGTGTTTAGCTTGTTTCAATCGGTAGATCCTTGTATGCTGCGTTAATTTTCTATTCTTGGCACTGTTCTTGTGTTTCTTGAACTGTTCTTGAGTAGTTCTTGGGGTTTACTTGCTGTTTTAGAGTTGTCCATTCATGCTATATTCATTTCTTGCATTACAAGTCATAAATCTTGCATTTTGAGTATGAACCTTTGTTTTGTTGTTTTAGAAACTCTTTCAATTGCCTTTTAGAACTTGATCCTATTCTTGAAAGTATCTTGAATACTATGAAACCAATGTCAACTCATCCCAAAATAATCAAAGGTTCAAATGAAATCACATCATGTGGTATCTAGAGCCATGGGCATGAAATTGTTGATTGTGAGTTGAATAGATACTTTTGTATGGGCAATTTTTTTTTTCTGCAGCACCTATAATTAGTGTAATCTATTTTCCAGCACAGTATATTCATGCTTTTTTTCAGTTTGAATGTGTTTTAGTTGTGCCTTTTCATTGATTTTACCCATTTGCTTTGAGTCATATGTTTCTAGTGTTCTAGGAGTCCAAATATTTCCTATACTTGCTTGTTTGTGATTTTGGAAGGGGTTCTTCTCTTCAATTTGTTTTAGTATTTGTGATTTGAGGCTCCAAACATTTGATTTCAAGTGATCGATTGTAGTGAATCCATCTTTAAAGTTCTGCAAATTGATTGATGTTTACATTTACAAATGATGCATATTATGGTTCTTTCACTACCTAAGTTCCATATAGTATAAAAAAAAAATTACAAATGCAAAACAGTACCTAAAACAGAACAATTCTGTTTTTTTTTTAAAAAAAAGAATAAAAACAGTTTGGTACTTGCATCTTATCTCTCTTTTTGCACATTACATTTCATCTCAAAGTTGGATTCATAGTGATTGGCAAATTGTTTTCTACATTGTGGAACTTTTGATCCATTTACTTTGACAAGTTTTGAAGTTTGCTTTCTTCTTTGATTACAAGTTTAGTGAGTATTTTTTGAGTCTTATTGTGTGCCTTTTCTTGCTTGTCACATAATTTCTAAGTTTTGTCATAAATCTCCAATTCCTTTTGTAATAGTCTTTCTTGTTTTTGTCCTTTTCTTGATTGTCTTTTATTGTTCTTTAAGTTTTGTGGTGGATGCTTTTGGATAAAGTGGGTGAGTGCTTTGACATATTTCACTTGAGAATCACCAAACCACAAGATTAGCTTGGAAGAGAATTGAATTCTTTTTGGAGTGAATTGAGTGCAAATTTTGTTCACAAACCGCAAGCATCTTTGTCATTTTCACTTGTTTTACTAACTTTGTTTTCTCTTAATTGTTTGTTCATTTGTGTACTGTTTTGTTATTAAAATGGAGCATTATTCAAGTAGTGGTTCATCCAAGTCTAATTCTACACCAAAAGCATACATTAAAGGTGAATTGAAGGATGCCAAAAAGACCATTGCACAAAAGGATGACGCTATAAGACAATTAGAAGCAATGTTGCAAAGGCTTGAAGAAAATCATGCCACATCCCACAATTTTATACATGGAAGGCGCCATTCACATACAAGTCCTTCAAGAAGTGTTTCTAATCATCTCGGCCATGAAGAAGATTCGAATGGAAAAAGGTACCACCAAACCCGCCAACACCACCATCATCATCATAGAGAAAGAAGGCACCATGAAGAAAGGAGGCACCATGAAGAAAGGAGGCACCATGAAGAAAAACTTTACTTACCCTATGTAAAATTACCTAGCTTTAGTGGTGAAGGAGATCTTAATGTGTACTTGGGGTGGAAAGAAAAATGTGAGCAAATTTTTATGTGTATAAGATCAAAGAAGACCAAAGGGTACATCTAGCCACTATAGAATTTTTAGAGTATGCTTTACAATGGTGGCATAAGACACTCATGGACATTGGACTTAGAAGGAGGCCTCACGTGGACTCCTGGGATGCTTTAAAAGAATGTATGCGCGCTAGGTTTGTTCCACCACACTTTAGGAAAGACCTAATGTTGAAGCTCCAACGGCATCACCAAGGCACGCGCTAAGTGTGGATAGTTATTTTAATGAATTAGAGACGCTTATGCTTAAAATAAATTTGGATGAAAGTGAGGAAGCAAAGATTGCTAGATTTATAAGTGGTCTTAGAAGGGACATACAAGATGTTGTAGAACTTCAAGAGTACTCATCTTTACAAACTTTAGTTCACCTTGCCATCAAGGTTGAAAATCAAATTGCAAGAAAAATGGCTTTCCAAAATTCTACTCATGATGGTTACTACAAAAACTCTTTGAAAAAAAAAATCTTTTTCAAAGTTTCCTTCTAAAGATTCATCTTCTAAAGCTAAGGATTCTAAGCCTTCCACTTCTAATCATAAATCACCAACCAAATCCTCAAGTAAAAAGTGTTTTAAATGTTTAGGATATGGTCAAATAGCGGCTAATTGTCCTTCTAAAAGAAATATGATGATAAATGCTAATGGGGAAGTGGTGAGTGAACATGAATCCGCAAGCTCTAGATCTTCCACACCTCCTAGGTCTCCAAGTGAGTATGAGAGCGAAAATCCACATGAAGGTGACTTGTTAGTAGTGAGACGCATGCTTGGTCAACTTTCAAAACCTTTTGATGAAACACAAAGAGAAAATATTTTTCATACAAGGTGTCTCATTAATGACAAGTTATGTTCTTTAATAGCGGATGAGGGTAGTTGTGCTAATGTGGCTAGCACAAGAGTGGTAGACAAACTAGCATTGCCTACTATCTCTCATGCAAAGCCCTATAAATTGCAATGGTTAAGTGAGGTTGGGGAAATAGTTGTAAATAAACAAGTCCTCATTAGATTTTCTATTGGTAAATATAAGGATGAGGTCTTGTGTGATGTTGTACCTATGGAAGCTACACATATTTTACTAGGTAGGCCATGGCAATTTGATAGAAAAGTTTTTCATGATGGCTTTACCAACAAACTGTCTTTTGACTTCCATGGGCACAAGGTCATTTTAAAATCTCTCTCTTCAAAAGAAGTCCATGAGGACCAACTTAAAATGAAGCAAAAAAGAGAGAATGAAAAAGATAAAAAGAGTTCAAAAAAGAGTCTTCTAATGACTAGCCAAGAGGTCAACAAGGTAATAGTATCCCAAAAGCCTATCTTTTTAGCTATGCCTAGGACCCTTGAGTGTGGAACGGATAAGGTTCATTCTACTTGCTTGGATGATTTGGTAAAGGAATTTCATGATGTGTTTCAAGATTCTCCTATAGGCTTACCACCTCTAAGAGGAATTGAACAACAAATTGATTTTATTCCCGACGCTTCTTTACCAAATAGACCGGCATATAGAGCGAACCCAACCGAGAGTAAAGAAATTCAACAAGAAGTTGAGGATTTAATGACTAAGGGGTGGGTGCAAGAGAGTTTGAGTCCATGTGTTATGCCCGTGATACTTGTCCCCAAAAAGGATGGGTCATGGAGGATGTGTACGGATTGTAGAGCCATAAACAACATTACCATCAAATATAGACATCCGATACCTAGATTGGACGACTTTAATTAATTAATTTATTAAAATATATCTATAAATATAATATTTTAAATTACACCTTTTTATAAATTAAAACATGCACGGATATAAAATTACATATACATATAATGTTCATGATTTTTGTTTAGAAAATCATATATGTTGATTATATTTAAAGTTGAAAATATGAGTCTAATTTAAGTTATTACATGTTTAATTTATAAAAATAAATTCAAGTGGAAAACAGGTATATCATTTATAAATTAATATGCCTAATCTGTCCTTTATAATTGTAGACTTGTGAAATAGAAATTAATAGGACAAATTAAAAAAAAAAAAACATTGACAATTTTGTTATAATAAATTTGAATCTCTCATAAAAAATCATTTACAATATAAGAATTAAAAGAAAATCTTACAAAATTAACAATATGTTAATCACAAATAAATGAAAAATATCTAAATTGATACTTGTAATTATAGAATATGGAAGCATTCAACTCAATCTTCATCAACATCTTGGAATACCCATTCATGAGTATATTAAAAAAGTGTCTAACAAACTCAACACTCTTATTCTGAATAAGGTTGGCGATGGCGGAGGCAGTGAGATGGAGAAGAGTCTTCATGTTAAGATAGTTGGCAACCATACAAATTTCCTTCAACTCTTCATGACTAAGTCTCTTCACCAATTCTTGATCATATTCCTTTAATATCAACTCCATGATTCGACTCAGAATGTGGCTGGAGACTGTGGGAAGGGGAAAGATGACTGAATCGTCAGTATCAAGGGCGTTGATGAAAGCTTGAATAGTCTCCATCTCTTTTACAATTGAAATTTCCACTTCCATAGTCACTCCATCTGATGTTACCAGTTTAACCTTTTTTTACTGCCTTCGATTCTTCTTCCTCTACTTTCCTTAGCATAATTGTAAGTTAAAACAAGAACAAACGTAAATTGAACACATACAATAATGTTCACATATAGATATTTCATATCATGATTCTCACACAATCATATAATCAAGAAGGAATAGGTACTTACCTTGATCCGTGAGTGATCCTAATTGAGCAGTTACTTTATCTCCTTTGGCCCAATCTATCTCTTAGCAATTTCGTTCTTGTCACACACTTATGTGATGGTTATCAGTGAGACAACTATTATTTGCAGAGACAGAACCCTATATCCTTTAGTTCCCAATCTCCATCAGATGTAGTTTTCATTAGGTATATCATTAGATATATATTACTCACGTTAACCAATGAGCCCTTTATTCTATTATTATTATTAAATCATATTTGGGCCCAAAGCCCAAACTCTAAGTCATGTGAGTCACTTTATAGAAATTAATTTACATAATTTCTTACATTCTCCCACTTGACTCATATGAGTTATGATACTTTCATGATTTAATAATTACATAAATGCGCATTTAAATGGCTTACATAAATTGGTTCTATCATTAATCAAAATCAAGGATACAAAAATAATAATAGTCATGACGGTTACATCTCATTTCAATAAACACATTTCCTTCCATGTACTACTATATCATTCTTTCTCCTTAATATGACTTTATAGTGAAAAATTCATAATAGGTTCAACATAATGTCATTATTCATCAATAACAACATAATTTGTTTTCCACAACATAATTTACATGCATATACATAAAGTAGAAAACATAAATTTCAGAAACTTTATTTATCAATGAGGTCAGAGTGTTAAATAAGCATTAATAACAACATTCATCATTCACTAGTAGACATAATGCCCATATTTACAACATGACCAGTAAATGTTTTGGGCGGTAACCCTTTTGTTAAAGGGTCAGCAATCATAAGATCAGTGTTAATATGTTCTATTGACACTCTATGTTTCTGAACTTCTTCTTTAACGGCAAAGTATTTCAATTCCATATGTTTAGCACCTTTGGAATACTTGTCGTTTTTAGAAAAGAAGACGGATGCGGAGGTATCACAATAAATTCTCAGCGGCTTGGCAATACTGTCAACAATTTCAAGTCCTGAAACAAAATTCCGCAACCAATTAGCCTGAACTGTGGCCTCAAAGCATGCCACAAATTCAGCCTCAATGGTGGATGCAACAATGACTGTCTGCTTCGCACTTTTCCATGAAATCGCTCCTCCAGCTAAAAGATACACATAACCAAATGTAGACTTTCGTGTATCCACACAGCCAGCAAAATCTGAATCTGTATATCCAATCACCTCAAGATGATCAAATCTTTTATAAGTAAGCATGTGATCCTTCGTTCCTTGCAAGTATCTTAAAACTTTCTTTGCAGCTTTCCAATGATCCAATCCCGGATTACTCTGGTATCTTCCAAGCATACCAACTGCAAAACTAATATCTGGTCGTGTACAAGTTTGAGCATACATTAAACTCTTAACAATAGATGCATAAGGTATATTCTCCATCTGTTTCCGTTCCAAATCATTCTTTGAACATTGCATGAGACTAAATTTGTCTCCTTTCTGTATTGGAACAGGAGATGTCGAACATTTATCCATTCTGAATCTCTCTAAAACTTTATTAATATATGTTTTCTGAGACAAACCTAACAGTCCTTGTGATCTGTCACGAAATATTTCAATTCCTATCACATAGTATGCCTCACCCATATCTTTCATCTCAAAGTTATTAGAGAGAAACTTCTTAGTCTCACTTAATAGACCAAGATCATTAGTTGCAATCATCAACATACAGAATCAGGAATATAAACTTGCTCCCACTGACCTTCAGGTATATACACTGATCAACGATGTTTTCCTTAAACCCAAAGGACACAATAATATCATTGAACTTAAGATACCATTGCCTAGAAGCCTATTTAAGCCCGTATATTGATTTCTTAAGTTTACACATCATGTGTTCCTTTCCTTCTTCAATGAACCCCATTGGTTGGTCCATATAAACATCCTCTTCTAAATCCCCATTCAGAAAGGCAGTTTTGACATCCATCTGATGCAACTCAAGATCATAATGAGCTACTAATGCCATGATAATTCTAAAGGAATCTTTCTTAGAATCAATGCCATCCTTTTGAGTAAAACCTTTGGCAACAAGTTGGGCCTTAAAGACCCATTTACACCCGACTCTCTTGCATCCTTCTGGCAATTCTATAAGGTCCCATACATCATTCTGTGTCATTGATTTAAGCTCATCTTTCATGGCATCTAACCACTTATCATAATTATCATCATTGATGGCGTCTGAAAATGAAACTGGATCATTATCAATACCTAAGTCATTTTCTGACTCTTGTAGATAAACCACATAATCATTCGAAATAGAAGACTTTCTTTCTCTTTGAGATCTTCTTCTTAATACTATTTCTTGTGGTTGTTCTACTACAGGTTCATTGTTAACTTCATGATCATTAATTTGTTGTTCTTCTTCATCGTTGAGCGGTTCAACTACATTAGGAACAACAAAACTTGAAGTTGAAGTTGAAGTACTAGTTAAAGGAACTTGTACTCTGACTTCTTTAATCTCCACATTTTGTGAAGTATCACTCCCACTGGTTTCACCATTTTCAATGAACCGTGCACTTCCAGATTCAACAATTCTTGTGCTATGAGTAGGACAGTAAAACATATACCCTTTTGACTTTGTTGGATAACCAATGAAATATCCACTGATTGTTCTTGCATCCAATTTCTTTTCTTGCGGATTGAATATTCTAACTTCTGCCTTACATCCCCAAACATGCAGGTGTCTCAAACTAGGTTTCCTTCCTGTCCATAATTCAAAAGGTGTCTTTTGAACTGCCTTACTAAGAACCCTGTTTAACAGATACATGACAGTTTTTAAAGCATACACCCACAATGAAACAAGTACAATTGACTTACTTAACATGCTCCTAACCATATCCATTAAGGTTTGATTACGCCTTTCTGAAACACCATTTTGTTGTGGTGTACCTGTCATTGTGTATTGAGCACAAATACCATGTCTCTCAAGGAACTTAGCAAACGGACCAGGGTGTTGTCCACTTTCATCATACTTTCCATAATATTCACCACCTCTATCTGACCTGACAATTTTCACCTTTCTGTCTAATTGCCTTTCCACTTCATTTATATAAACTTCCAAGGCATTCACCACTTGCGATTTTTCATGCAGTAAATAGACATAACCATAACGTGAAAAATCATCAATAAAGGTGATAAAATACATTTCTTTATTGAAAGAACTTGCATCAAAAGCTCCACATATATCTGTGTGTATAATTTCAAGAAGTTGAGTACTTCTTGTGGCTCCTTTCTTTGCGTGTTTTGTTTGTTTGTCTTTAATACAATCCACACATACATTCAGATCGGTAAAATCCAAACTTGGAAGTATTTCATTCTTTACCAATCTCTCCATCCTTTCTTTGGAAATATGTCCCAAACGTTTGTGCCACAAGAAAGTAGAACATTCATTCACTAAACTACGTTTAGTGCCAACATTATGATGCGAGGTCATAAGAGTTTCAGCATATAGATTATCAAGGTTCAATCTATATAATCCATCATAAAGAGTACCAGATCCAATCAAATAGGTACGCCGATATAAACTGAAACATTCATTCCCAAATTTAAAAGAGTATCCGACAACATCAAGTTTAGACAATGAAACTAAATTCCTAGATATACTAGGTACGTAAAAAGTATCCATCAAGTCTAAATAAAATCCAGTGTCGAGGATTAAACGATAAGTCCTGACTGCTTCCACTAGAACCTTCTCTCTATTCCCCATGAAGACAAACTTTTCATTTGGCTTTATGGTTCGGGTTGAAAGGAATCATTGCATCATGTTAGAAACATGAGTTGTGCATCCAAAATCAATCCACCAAGAATTATGTGGAACTTCAGTTAGGTTTAATTCAAAACATACATAATAAGCATTATGCTTACCCATTCTTTCCAAACCAAGCCTTACGTTTCAGACAATCCTTTTGGAAATGTCCAGATTTTTTACAGAAATGACATTTGTCATTCTTCTTCTGGAGCTTAGTAGAGGACTCATTTATCTTCAGTGGTCCTTTACCCTTTCCATGTTTCTTGAAGACCTTCTTTCCATCTCCCTGGTTGTTTACATAGTGTATATAGTGGTTTCCTCGATTCTTCAATCTAGTCTCTTCCTGAATTAACATGTTATAGTTCTTATCCACTGCCATTCCAATAGACTTAAGTCTTGCCGCAATATTAGTCATTTCAATGACATGTTCGTGCATAGTACGAGAACCATCAAATTCCATGGTGGTTAATGTACTCATTAATGTCCCAACAATAGACTTATCAGTAGTTTGGGAGCGCTCTTCCACAAATTTCATAAATTCTTTTGCACTATCAGTTTTGGGAAGAGCAAACTTAATATTACTTGCTATGCTCATTCGCATAAAGATATAGGAACAGATACTTGATCACACATGCTTTACATTAATACTTTGAGTCATAAACTAAACATATAATACAGATTCAGAAAACATTCTATGTATACTAATGTTCTCCTTTGGGAGATTCATTAATACACAAAACATAATGATGCTAATAGTATTAACTTTATTTGGCAAGATATATGCATTAACTAGAAACACTTGTTATCTTTGGATATACAAGCAAAACTAATAACACATACTCACTATCAACAATCATATCCATTAATTATAAGGACAACTAATCAACCTTTGGGTGATCCAAAAATGTCTTATAATAATGAATTTTCATTTACCCATATTTAAATAATTTAGCATTCATTCTATAGGTAATTGAAATAAAATTTATCAGTAATCTGAAATTAAATAAAACTTAAAGATTTGATCACTTTGGTGATTACAAATCTATCATACAAATAAATTCAGAAATTATATCATTAATTGAAATAAAATTCATCCATAATTTGGAATTAAATAAAACATAAAGATTTTATCACTTTGGTGATTACAAATCTATCATACAAATAATTTCAAAATCATATCATTAATTGAAATAAAATTCATCCATAATTTGGAATTAAATAAAACATAAAGATTTGATCACTTTGGTGATTACAAATCTATCATACAAATAATTCCAAAATCATAATTTCAAAAAAAAATACATAAAGCGGAAAAAATAATTTTCCATTCCTCACTTTCAATCAATTAATTAAACTTTAATATAATGCAAATTAAATTACATTATAACATAATAAAACTTTAATTAAAATTTTATAAAATCAATAATAAAATAAATGACGTAAGGTGCAGGAATGAATTCATGCGTTTCATTAATTGAATTCTTTTCGTACATGCATTTCATTATTTTATATTATAATATATAAAAATTTGAAAAAGACTTTAATTAAACTTTAACAAAAACAATAATAAAATTGATAACGTAAAGTTGAGGGAATTAATACGTAAGAGGCAGATAATTCATATATGGATTTTATTATATTATATTATAATATTTTGAATCCAACATTCGGTCACATTCCAATTTCGGGAGGACGTGGACTCTCTCTGCCATTGCATCATCCATGCCAAGGCTGAGATTTCCACACAAAAAAAAAACTGATGACATAAGGTGTGGCGAATTAATTCATACATGCAAGAGTCAAGCGCACCATCATTCATCGTATTGCAAACCTAGAACCATTCTTTTGGAAGACAATCATGCAACCAAAAGCATGTGTTTCTGCATTAGCGTAAAGAGTTCACTTTCCCTCTTCAACCCCAACGCTACACTAGGCCGTTCAAGGAGACCACCACCGCGCCTCCAACCACAAACCATCGCGTCGGCCACTTCGCGAACAATTGCGCGAACCACCGTCGCACCAGACTTCAACCCCAATGTTGTCGTGTCTTAAGCCACGTTCACCGCACTCTGGGCTCAACTCGATCCTTACAGATCCACGATCACTGCACGAAGAGGTGCGCAAATATGGGTGGTGACGGAGAGGTGCACACCGACAACGAGAGAGGCTGCGCGAGCGACGGTGGCTTGCGGTTCCGCGCCGGCAGCGACTCCGATAATGGGTTCGGATACAGGGTGTTAACGTTGTTAATGGCGTTGGGTGCATATTAGGTTCTGTTATTGAGGAATGGAAGCTTTGATCCATAAACCCTAATTTTTAATGACGTTTGGTGCATATTAGGTTCTATTATTGAGGAATGGAAACTTTGATCCATAAACCCTAATTTTAAAAATAGGATTCTTCAATTAGGACTAATTAAATTGGGAACCGAATTAGGGTTCTTAAAATTATGGAAAAACATTAACGGAGAATCACAAAAATGAGCAACAAGGCTCTGATACCACATGTAAGTTAAAACAAGAATAAACGTAAATTGAACACATACAATAATGTTCACATATAGATCTTTCATATCACAATTCTCACACAATCATATAATCAAGAAGGAATAGGCACTTACCTTGATCCATGAGTGATCCTAAATTGAGCAGTTACTTTATCTCCTTTGGCCCAATCTATCTCTTAGCAATTCCGTTCTTGTCACACACTTATGTGATGGTTATCAGTGAGACAACTATTATTTGCAGAGACAGAACCCTATATCCTTTAGTTTCCAATCTCCATTAGATGTGGTTTTCACTAGGTATATAATCAGATATATATTTCTCACGTTAACCAATGGGCCCTTTATTCTATTATTATTATTAAATCATATTTGGGCTCAAAGCCCAAACTCTAAGTCATGTGAGTCACTTTATAAAAATTAATTTACATAATTTCTTACAATAACAGCTTCCGACTCTTCTCCTTTTCCTCTCATTGTTACTATATAGGCCAGAGAAGAAAATTGCAACTGAAACAAGAGAAATAAAATTGTGAAGTAGATGGTCACAAACAAAAAATATATATACTGTTAATAAAATCATATATGTTATATCATATTCATTTCTATATCTTTTTAATTCATTTCCCTTTTTATGATAAGAATATCAAAATTTAATAGATATGATAGGATTATTAATTAAATAAAGTTATCTTTAATTTTATTAATATAATGATGTGATTCCACTAGCCATATAGAGAATGATTCTTGACATTCTTAGGAATCACCTTGAGCTGGACATTATTGAGGCACTTTTCTTAGAGTTGGATCATTGTTCTAAGACAAGAACTCACCAAAAACTAGTACCAAATCCCAAACTCATTTGGATGTTCCACATATTGTCAAATTGAACCAAATGAGATGGAGGAAAGGCAAAAACACTAATTAACAAAACAAAACAGTAAGGTACCGAATCAAATTGCTGGAATTGAAGAAGAAAAGATGAAAAACAGCCAAGAACACAAATGAACCATAGCTACACAATAACAAGCTGAAATTGCCGAACCAAAACAACTAGGAAACAAGCTAAGACAAGGAAATTAACAAGAGAAGAAAGGAAGGAGAAGAGAATGCTCATGAAGATGGAAGAATGGTTGGATGATCACGCCACTAGAAGTATGGATGCTCCTAGATGAGTGTGCAAGCCGTCACTTGAGGAAACCATGATCCTTCAAGATAAGACTAGAGAAGAAGGCTCAAAAGCTCTCCAATGCTCACTCCAATTTTGAGTATAGTTTCTTTAGATAAATTCAAATCTGAAAAATACAAAGAGAGCACCTCTATTTATAGCCTAAGGTGCTGAAATATAAGCTACACAAGTTCAAAAACTCCCTCCCAAAAAGCTTCTAGAATTTGCGCCTAAAACAAAGCATGAGGAAGGTGTGACTTCTTCCTTCACTTTGGCACCTCCTTTTCTACTCCTACACCTATCTACTAACACACACCCCCTAAGACTCCTAACTAAAGACTAAAAGATGCTTTAACAATAGAGGTTTCTAATGTTTCCCTCTAAGCACCTTCAACAATATTCTTTATTATTTAATACTTGGCCTTGCCCTTCATAGGATGGACTTGGGTTTGGGCTTGGGCTTTGGGCTTGGGCCTCTCTTTATTTTATGTCTTCTTTTAATTTTGAGAAGACTAGAAGGAAGAACTTCAAGTGTGATGGTGAATTGCCTCTTCCTTCATTAATAAAAACCTCCTTTACTTGACTCTCATCATATAACATTACAAAATTCAATAAATTTTAATTCATGAGATAATAAATTATAATTATATAACATTGAAATATATTTTTAATTATTAAATATATTTAATATTAATAAAATATCTCATCAAATATTTCTTCTTTTAATTTCTGTTAAAAAATGTGTTCGTGATTAAACAAATAAAAGTTACATATATGATTTCTGCTCTTAGTACATAAATGTTAAGTTTAGATTTTGTTAACATTGCTCTGTAAAATTTATTTTAACATTTTTAATTATAAATTTTATTGTTAACAAGAATATATATATATATATATATATATATTTATTTATTTATTACATGAGATAATATAATTATAATTAAATAATATTAGAAATATTGTTTGTTGAATTATTAATGTACTGGTAGGCTAAAATCGAGAGGTTTAGGCCGAGAACAACATTAAGTAAACCAGGGAAAAAGGTTGAAACCGAGAGGTTTAAACCGAGAATGAAAAAGATATATGTTAAAGAATAAAATGAAATATAAGAATTAATATAAAAATGAAACCCAATTAAGTGTAAAACCCACAGGAGGAGTGCGTAAATAATAAAAAGGTGTAAAGAGAAAGTCCAACAGAAAAGGAGAAAAGCCCATTAAGAAAACCCTATAAATAGAGGTTCAGAGTAAGAAAAAAGGTAAGAGTGATTTTATCTGATGAACGTAAAACCTTTTCTGACTTTGGCATCGGAGCGACTTGCAGGTACCCCCCACCTGTTGTGAGGAGAAGCCGAGAGCACCAACCGAGAGGAGAAGCCGAGAGCACCAACCGAGAGGAGAAGCCGATAGCATCAGCCGAGAGGAGAAGCCGAGAGCACCAGCCGAGAGGAGAAGCCGAGAGCACCAGCCGAGAGGAGAAGCCGAGAGCACCAGCCGAGAGGATAAGCCGAAAGTATCAGCCGAGAGGAGAAGCCAAGAGTTTCCATCAAGAAGAGAAGTATCCAGCCCAAGATAGTACCCGGCCCAAGATAGTATTCAGCCCAAGATTGAAGGATTAGTCTTGATTAACCCATTTCAAGTGTTCTTGGTCCTTGTTGTAAGAACATTTTGGCGCCCACCGTGGGGCCGAGGGTCAATTGAGAAGGGTTAAAGACAAGATGAGTCAAGGAGGAGAACAAGGTGGAGATCGGGAAGACAATGTTAACATGCCAATGGCAATGTTGGTCCAATTACAAAAAGAATTCGAGATGTTAAAAAAGAATAATGAAGAAGAATTGAGTATGTTAAGAGCCGAAAACGCACACATGAGGAGAAAGTTACAAGAGGAAACAGTTTTGAATTCATCTTTCGAAACTGTCCAACCGGGGATACAAGTGAATGAGAGGTTATATCATAATGAAAATTCTCAAACCAGAAGAAGATGGCTTGAAAACTCTGGGGTTTGTGCAGGAACATCTTCTAGAAAACATCCGTTTTATGATGTTATAATCGATACTCCGTTGCCTGACAATTGGAAGAACTTAACCATTGACAAATATGATGGAAGTACGGATCCTGATGAGCATATTGCAATATATACTACTCAAATCAGCTTGTATACATGGAATGATGCTGTTATGTGCAGAGTATTTCCTACAACTCTGAAAGGGGCAGCATTGAGCTGGTTTACACGCCTCCCACCTTTGAGTATAGATTGTTTTGATACGTTGATAGAAAAGTTCGGTGCTCAATTTGCAACTAGTCGTCCCCATCATTTAACGTCAATCGCCTTAGTGAACATAAGACAAGAGAAAGGAGAGTCTTTGAGAATGTTCATGGAACGTTTTGGAAAGGTTGCTTTGGGAATCCGAAATCTTAGTCCAGAGGTCACCATGCATCATATGATAACGGCATTAAAACCAGGACCATTTGCCGATAGTCTTTGCAAGAAACCTGCGATCAATCTGGATGAACTAACGCAACGAGCATCAAAATTTATGCAAATGGAAGAATTAAGGGAGTTTCGAAACCAAGTAAGGGTTGATGGAGGTGAGAAGAAGGTAACAGAAAGAGAACACCCGCCTGTTGCAAGAAGAGCCCGAGAAGAGTTCAGAACTCGAAAGTTCCAGCAATACACACCTCTAAATACAAACAGAGCAAGAATTTTACAGGAAGCCATGGCAGCCGAAATAATACCATCACCAAGAAAAGCAAGAACACCAGAAAGGGCAGACCGCACCAAACATTGTGAATATCATAAAAATCATGGTCATCATACAGAAGAATGTATTGGGTTGAAAGACAGAATAGAAGAGTTGATTCATGCCGGGCAGTTAAAACGTTTTGTTCAAAGGGGAAATCCAAGAGTATGGTTGAGTCCAGAAAGAGATGTGCGGGGGCGAGAACTGGGTGAAAGAAGGGTTGAAAAGTTGGAAAGGAGGGAAAATAAACAAGTAGAAAAAAGAGACGAAAGAAGGGTTGGAAGGCAAGACGAAAGAAGAGATAGAATCTATCAAAACACCCAATTAGTAAGACGAAGTAGAGAACGAAGTTTGGGAAGACCGGTTAGGGGGTTTATAAATACGATCTCAGGAGGTTTTTCTGGGAAGGAATCCTCATCTGCACGAAAGCAACATTGGAGAAATATCAGGTCTGTTAATCATGTCTTCAAAAGAAGAACTTTACCACCAATGCTTTTCACAGACGAAGACTTCCAAGAAATTGACCCAGATCATGATGATCCTATGGTGATCACGGTTGAAATAGCCGAATATGCTGTCATGAAGACCCTGGTTGATCAAGGGAGTTCGGTTGATATCTTGTTCTGGGATACGTTCAAAAGGTTACATTTGAGGGAAGAAGACATAGTGCCTTTCCGAGAGCAAATCATTGGCTTTTCAGGCGAAAGAGTTAACACAAAGGGATATGTTGATTTGGTAACAACATTTGGAAGAGGTAGCAAAGTTAGAAAAATTAAAATCCGATATCTGGTGGTGGATGCATCCCCTTCATACAATGTGTTGCTAGGACGATCTTCCTTAAATAAGTTAGGAGCAATCGTGTCAACACCACATTTGGCCATGAAATTCCCAACAGAAAAAGGAGAGATAGCGACAGTGTATGTCAATCAAAGAGATGCTCGAGAATGTTATGCAGCAGGTTTAAAAATGAATTTGAAGGTGGATAAAGAGGTTGAAAAAATAGTAGCCATGGTGGACTTGGATCCCAGATTGAATGAGGAAAGGCTGGAACCGAAAGAAGAAACGACAGCAGTACAGTTAGGCCAAGACGACAGACAATGCACTTATGTAAGTGGAAGTATGCCTGATGAATTGCTTAGCAAACTTATCACACTGTTGCGTAGCAATAAGGATTTATTCGCTTGGAAGCCGTCTGATATCCCTGGAATTGATCCAGGAGTAATGTGTCACAAATTATCTGTTTGCCGGGAAGCAAAGCCAGTATCTCAAAAACGAAGAAAGTTAGGAGAAGAACGACGCCAAGCAGCGATTGAAGAAACTCAGAAGTTAATACAAGCTGGTTTTATCCGAGAAGCTAAGTATACTACGTGGTTGTCTAATGTGGTACTCGTCAAAAAACCAAATGGACAATGGAGAATGTGTACAGATTACACTGATTTGAACAAAGCTTGTCCGAAAGACACATATCCATTGCCCAACATAGACCGACTAGTTGATGGGGCATCTGGTCAATAGATGATGAGTTTCCTTGATGCTTATTCGGGGTATAATCAAATACATATGTATGCACCTGATATCCCGAAAACAGCTTTCACCACTGATGTTGCAAATTATTGTTATAAAGTCATGCCTTTCGGCTTGAAGAATGCTGGGGCAACATACCAAAGATTGATGGACAAAGTGTTTAAAGAACAGATTGGAAAGAACCTAGAAGTGTATGTTGATGACATGGTTGTTAAATCAAATGAGATACAGAAACACCTGGAAGATCTTGAAGAAGTGTTTGCGCAAATAAGGAAATACAATATTCGACTTAATCCAGAAAAATGCGTTTTCGGTGTCAGAGGAGGAAAATTTTTGGGATTCATGTTGACAAACAGAGGAATCGAAGTTAATCCTGACAAATGTGAGGCAATCATGCAGATGGGAAGACCAAAAAACTTAAAAGAAGTGCAAAGGCTAGTAGGGAAGTTGAATTCACTATCAAGATTTCTGCCAATATTGGCTGAGAAAACTAAACCGATTATAAACTTGTTGAAAAAATCTGAAAATTTTGTGTGGAGTGAACAATGTGAGCAAGCTTTATCTCAAATAAAGAGCATGGTGGCTGAACCTCCAATTTTAGTAAAACCTGTACCCAATCAACCCATCATAGTCTACTTAGCTACTTCAAATGAAGCAATAGGAGTCGCTTTAATCCAAGAAAACCCAGAGCAGAAACCGATATATTTTGTGAGTAGAACCCTACAAAATGCCGAAACCAGATATCCCAAAGTTGAGAGAGTTGCCCTAACATTAGTGTATGCTGCAAGACGCCTTCGACCATACTTTCATAATCATCGGGTAATAGTGAGAACAGATTTTCCAATATCTAAAATTTTAAAGAAACCAGAGCTTGCAGGTCGAATGGTGACATGGTCAATGGAGCTTTCGGAATATGGAATCAAATACGAACCAAGAGGACCAATCAAAGCCCAATCTCTTGCAGATTTTATCATTCAGATGCCAACATCAGCACAACAGGACCAGTGGACTTTGTATGTAGATGACGCGTCAAGCAAAAGAGGAAGCGGAGCAAGAATAGTACTTGAAGGACCAGACAACTTCCAAGTCGAAATGGCGCTCAAATTTGAGTTCAAAACATCCAACAATCAGGCCGAATATGAAGCTCTTGTTGCAGGGTTGTTATTAGCCAGAGACATGGGAGTGGAAAATATCCTTTGCAAAACTGATTCACAACTATCGGTGGGACAAGTGCACGGGGAGTATCAGGTAAAAGACCCTTTGTTAATGAAATATTATCATAAAGTCTTAAATATTATGCAATGTTTTAACAAGGCCGAGATAAAATACATTCCAAGAGAATTGAATATGAAAGCAGATTCATTGTCTAAGTTAGCAAGCCAACAAAAACAAGTGCAATACAATTCCATTATACAACAAACCCTCAGTCATCCGACAGTTAGTCTCGACGAATGCTTCAATATTGTATCAGCCAAAGATGACTGGATAAACACATACATCGAAATCATAAAGACCCAGGAGCAAGGTGTTCAGCCGGATGTCAAAATAACAAAGAAAGTCGCTAATTTCATTCTAATCGGTGATGAGCTATATAAAAGGGGATACTCCACGCCTTTATTAAAATGTCTGACCAAAGAACAAGCAGAATATGTGGTCAAAGAACTTCATGAAGGAATTTGTGGACTGCATTGCGGAGCCCGAACAATGGCAACAAAGGTGTGTAGAGCTGGTTATTATTGGCCAACAATCCGAGAGGATTGTGAAGTTTATGTCAAAACGTGTAGAAAATGCCAAGAGTTTGGGAGCTTAAATCATATCCCAGCGCAGGAGTTGCAAGAAATCATCTCTCCATGGCCATTTGCAAAATGGGGAATTGATATACTTGGCCCATTCCCACTTGGACGAGGCCAAACAAAATTCATGATAGTAGCTGTAGACTACTTTACAAAATGGATAGAAGCAAAGGCATTAACAAAGATAACGGCACAGCAAGTTCAAACGTTTATATGGAAAAATATAATATGTCGATTCGGAATCCCACATACTATTGTAAGTGACAATGGCCGACAATTCATTGACAAAAAACTTATGGAATTTTATGCAGATTTGGGAATCAAGCCCACCACCACTTCGGTCGAGCATCCACAAACGAATGGACAGGCTGAAGCCGCAAACAAAGTTATTCTTGGACAATTAAAAAAGAGGTTGGGGACTGCTAAAGGATTATGGGCAGAGAAATTACCAGAGATTTTATGGGCATATCGTTGCACACCGCAAACATCAACTGGAGAAACACCGTTCAATCTCACCTACGGAACAGACGCAATGTTGCCAGTAGAAGTTAATGAACCCACATTAAGAAGACAAATGGAAGACTGGAATATCAACAATGAGTGTTTGAGAACCGATCTTGATCTTATTGAAGAACTTAGAGAAAAAGCAAACATAAAAGAGACTGCAGTCAAACGAAGAGCAATGAAGAGATTTAATGCAAAAGTCAGATTTAGGGCTTTTAAAGAAGGGGATCTGGTATGGAGAATGCGAACTGATGCTCGAAAGGATCCACGACATGGAAAATTGGCATCCAATTGGGAAGGACCTTTTAGAGTACTAGAAAACTTACAAAATGGAGTTTATAGGTTAGAAACTTTGGAAGAGAAAATGATACCGAGAACCTGGAATGCAAGTCATCTAAAATTTTATTTTAGTTAAGATAGATGTAAATTACTTGTCATATAATGAAGAGGAATTTTCAAGAAACAATGTTTTGTTTCCATTATGTACATATTCATTCTTCGTCTCTCGGCCTTGGATGCTCTCATTTCAGGTGAAATCCCACCCGAGAATAGATTTACATAGTTTCTTTGGGCTTGGATGCTTTCATTTCAGGTGAAATCCCACCCGAGAATCGATTTACATTACTTTTTGGGCTTGGATGCTTTCATTTCAGGTGAAATCCCTCCCGAACAAACATAACTAATTCTCATTCTTGAAAACCTTCAAATCACATGCAAACCGAAAGATCAGAATTAGCTTTCGTTTTTTGAAAATTCCTGCCATTAGAATCTTCCTTTAAAAATGCCAATCTTAAACATTATATCTCAAACGAAAACCGAAAGATCAGAGCTAAAACACAATTCCAAAAACCGAAAGTCACTCATCCAGCTTACATTACTAAACCGACAATTGCATATTCCAGTCAATAATATATCAAATATGAATCAACCTTAATAAATTAAAGGGTCCTGATTAATAATTTTATACTTCATAATAAGTAAAATAAAAAAAAAATATAATAAATAAATAAATAAAAACCCGAAAGGTCCAAGTCATAACAAAAAATATCTTTATGCTCCAACTAAATGTCGTCTTTAAACTAATAATCATTAAAACCGAGAGGTAAACTCAAATAATTCTAACATTTCTAACACTTTCAACAAAAGAACCGAAAACTAGCAAGCCTCAACGATTATAACAGAATTTTAATCAGAACATAACAAAGGATAAAATTACGATGATAACCACAAGATTAAACATTTATATTAACAAAGTTCCCAAAAAAAAAAGGAATTACATCACGAATGCAAATATCCAACAAACTTAGCATTCCAAAACAATTATACTTCTCCACAGGTAACCGAGAAGTATCCGACAAACTAAAACTTAAAACCCTATACCTAATTTTCGATATTAATATCTTCAGCATCATTATCTGGAATCTCATTAGCAGGAACTAGCTCACCATTATAAAAGTCCTTCTTAACATCAAAATTACCTTCATCAATAGGAATTTTATAAAAGTATTTTGCTTGTTGAAGAGCCTTCTCAAAGCCAAGTTTGTGCTGTTCAAATATAAAACTTTCGGCTTCAAAAACATTGGTCTTTAGCTGATGAATCTCCTCATCCATAAGTTTGATGGTGTTCTTGTCGGATTCATTAGCAGAAGATAGCGCCGATACCTTCTCGGTCAAAAGTTGATTCTCCTTGCACAATTGAACATTTTCCGTAATACATTTCAGGTTTTCATTCTTCAAATCAGAAATTTCTTTTCCAAGACCTTCATTTTCGATTTCTTGTTCTTCCTTCTGTTTTGCCACCTTCTCTAACTCTAATGATAAAGAGTTCATCCTATCTTTATACTCAGCAAGATCATTCTTCAGCTTTTCAAATTCGGACAACGACACGCAGTTTCCATTCTTCTCTTTCATCATTTTTCCAATCAAAAGATTTCTACTTGATAATTCAATAACAGAATCCGCTAATGAAGCAGCATCCATATTCTTCAGCATATTATAAGATGATTCACTAAAAGATGTTTGAACGAATTTTGCATACTTATTCATAGCACTAAAAATCGTCTCGGGAAGAGGTTCACATGAAACATTTCCACTATGGCGATAGCGCCGAGAAGATGAATGTGACTTCTTGCTGCTCCTATCTCTTTTCTTTGATTTCTTCGAAGGACCAGCAACATCAACATTACCTGTTGGTTCCACCACGTCAACATTAGCAACTGGCTCCACATTTTCTACTTCCACAACAGGATTTCCCACATTCTCGCGTCGGGGAGTTACATCACCCACTTTGTTAAGCAGTTTCGAAAAGTAAGATCGAGCTTACGGATTAGTACTTGCCATCATAGCTGAAAATCAATAAAAAATTTAGCAAAGTTAAAAAGCTTATCCTAAAAAGCAAGAAAATGCGGAACAACCACGTACCAGTAAGATCTTCTCGAGGATGTGATGAAGTATACAACTGAAGCAAAGCACGAGTGGGAACTTGATACGAGAAACGACTAAAAACTTCAATAACATGACGATCGGCCACACCCATCGAATGAAAGGATATTGAGTTAAACTTCACAGGATCTTTCGTCCAATACAGAGGAAATTTTGGAGAATTTCCATTAAAGAAATATTCTCTTCCTATTGGCTCTATTAGAATTTTAAAAAAACTTCCTTTAAAATCCTTATACGACGACGTAAAAGGCTTAAGAAAACACACATTGGATTTGCTAATAAGGGATAGCCATCCTGGCCGTTTACCAAGCCGAGAACTATAATAGTATAGAAACGCAGAGGGACTAGGAGAAAGTGACAATAATTTACACAAAATACTGAATGCTTGCATCGCAGCCCAACCATTAGGATGAAGCTGAGTAGGAGCAACATTAAGAAAATTAAGAACGCCCATTTGAAAATTGTTCAAAGGCAATCGAATATGAAGATCTCTGAAAAAGCAACCATAAAAATAAAAAAATTCATAGCTATCACCTTCTCGGCCATGACACACATTATCAACATCACCAACACGCCGAAATGAAATGATATCATTTTCAATATCAGAATAATAAATTTGAGAACGGGAAAGAAAACTCCGAAGTTCGTTAGCAGAACGATACTTCGAGAAATACTCTCGGACTTTAGGATTGACCCATTGATAACCAGGACGAAGGTTTTTCTGGGGTACAATAAATTCAAATTCTTGAGGAGCATCAACAGCAGGAGCTCCACTTGAATCATTCATACAAGATGGAGTAGCAGAAGAAGATTTTGACTCAGGAGGAACTTCTTCTCGAACCACTCGGCCAGTTGATTCACCACCCGCGCTTGAAAATTCATCAGTAGCAGAAGAACTTGAAAGAGACATTACCTTCGCAAGAATTGAACGAAGATTGACAATATGCTTCCTTCTAAACAGCAGCAAAGCTCACACAATCATAAAAAACCCAATGGCAAACCTATTTATAGCCCAGAGAAAACCCTAGAATTTCAAACGTTTTAAACAATGTGGCACCATTCAAAAATATGTCATCTAACGGTCAAAATAGCAAGTTCCTGTCAAGTCATGTAAACTGAGCAAAATAAAGCGCAGAAATCAAAGCGTTCCATATCAAATCAAATCAAACGTCAAACATTATTATATTATATTAAGACACAAATATTTCTTTAAAACTTAAAATAAAAATATTTCTGTCTCGGGGGCTAGTGTACTGGTAGGCTAAAACCGAGAGGTTTAGGCCGAGAACAACATTAAGTAAACCAGGGAAAAAGGTTGAAACCGAGAGGTTTAAACCGAGAATGAAAAAGATATATGTTAAAGAATAAAATGAAATATAAGAATTAATATAAAAATGAAACCCAATTAAGTGTAAAACCCACAGGAGGAGTGCGTAAATAATAAAAAGGTGTAAAGAGAAAGTCCAATAGAAAAGGAGAAAAGCCCATTAAGAAAACCCTATAAATAGAGGTTCAGAGTAAGAAAAAAGGTAAGAGTGATTTTATCTGATGAACGTAAAACCTTTTCTGACTTTGGCATCGGAGCGACTTGCAGGTACCCCCCACCTGTTGTGAGGAGAAGCCGAGAGCACCAACCGAGAGGAGAAGCCGATAGCATCAGCCGAGAGGAGAAGCCGAGAGCACCAGCCGAGAGGAGAAGCCGAGAGCACCAGCCGAGAGGATAAGCCGAAAGTATCAGCCGAGAGGAGAAGCCAAGAGTTTCCATCAAGAAGAGAAGTATCCAGCCCAAGATATTACCCGGTCCAAGATAGTATTCAGCCCAAGATTGAAGGATTAGTCTTGATTAACCCATTTCAAGTGTTCTTGGTCCTTGTTGTAAGAACAATTAACACAAAAAAAATAGTGTTTTGTGTGAAAAGTCCTAAAGAATCTATAGAATGTTTCATTTTATTATTGATCTGTAGAGATTTATTCATTCAATAATATATTTTTTTTTTCAAAATATATAAGATAATATCATATTTTTCATCATTAAAGGTATATAATACTAATATAATATGTTATCAAATCTTTCTTATTTGATTTTTTTAATACTAATAAATAAAAAATTCGTACTTTAATACATAAAGGTTGTATAGTGCATATACTTCAGATTTTGCTGACATATATCACATGAAATGACATATATATACATATATATATACGTGTATACATATATATATATATATACGTGTATACATATATATACATACACGTATATATATATGTATACACGTATATATATATATGTATATGTATATATATATATATTAATTAAAATAATATAATTAAATGAAATAAAATTATAAATGAAGTTACTATTTATTAAATTATTAATATAAAAGTTAGTTTTTTCTGTGATATTTTTTAAAGAATTTTAAAAGAGTTTTATTCATTCTATAATGCATATTATTATTTAAAATATGAGATAATATCATATTTTTAATTATTAAAGGTATTTAATATTAATAAAATATGTTATCAAATACTTCTTATTTAATTTCTAAAAAAATTTTATCGTGGTAAAATAAATAAAACTTACATATATGTTGTTGTTTACTTTTAATGCAATAAACATTATTAATTTAACGCGTAATTTAGATTTTGTTAAGATTTTGGTGTAACATTTATTTAAAATATTTTGTTTAATAATTTTAAATAGCATTGTAAATATTTTTATTCAATTATTAACACAAAAATATAGTTTTTTATGTGAAAAATTTAAAGAATTTTTAGAGTATTTTGTTTTATTATTGATCCATAGAGATTTTATTTATTCTAAAATGCATAATATTATTTTGGAAATATATAAGATAATATACTTTTTTTTATTATTAAAAGTATTTAATGTCAATAAAATATCTTATAAAATATTGATTGTTTAATTTCTATAAAGAATGTTACCGTGACAAAATAAAAGTTACATATATTTTTTACTTTTCTTATCTAATAAATGTTTTTTTAATGTATATTTTAGATTTTTTAAGCGTGCCATGTAAAATTTATTTGAAATATTTTTTAATTATACATTTCATTGTTAACTGGAATATATATATATATATATATATATATATATATATTGAAATTGTTATATGAGATAATATAATTATAATTATATATATTAAAATTTTCAATTTGTTTTAAATAACGTGTAAATAGTTTATTTGGAAAAAGTGGGTACTAGTTTTGTGGAATGTTTGTTTGCATTTTGTTTAAAAAGATGAAAAGAAAAATCAACTAGTTTGGTCTATAAAGTTTGTCATGTTGTACAAGTGTTATAAAAAAACTATATTTATTTAATACTGTAAAGAGAATTTTAATATGTCTTGAATATATAGAGAAGATTTTATTAAAGAAGAAAGAAAGATTGATTTAAGATCTTAACTCATCTTTAGTCGTTGTAATTGTAAGAAAAAAATTATATATATATATATATATTTAGGCGGTTTAAAATTAAAATGATTCAAAAATTTACAAAAAATTATATAAATTATTAAAAGTTTATTTTTTTCTCTATTTTTTACTCAATAAATTTGTTTTAGTGAAAAAATTGTTTATTATATTGAAATCCAATATTTTATATTTAAATTTAATTAGTAACTGATTATACATGAATATATCTTTAAGTATTTGTTTACGATTTTATTGTACTCTACTTATATAATATATTTATATATTAGAAAATATTATTACAAAAAAAGTTTTATTTTAAATTTGTGTAATTTATATATCTATAATTAATTATTAAAGGTTCTTTTTTTACACATTTTGTTTTTCAATTTTATCTTTTATAATAATAATCTAAAAATATATATAAAAAAAAGATTCTTTTTCTAGGTACACGTCTCGTTTTTTAATTTTATTTTTTATAATATTAAAATACAATAAATTTAAAAATTATTTATATTAAATTTAAATTTTGAATTTTAAAATTTAGAGAAATTTGAATTTGAGAAAAAAACAAAAAAAAGTAATTTCTTACAGTTTTTGTACCACCCCAGAAAAAAAACATATAACTACTACAATACAAGTTCTATGTATTTCTATACAAGCTTAGAGTTTTTC
Organism: Phaseolus vulgaris; assembly: GCF_000499845.2. NCBI lineage: Eukaryota > Viridiplantae > Streptophyta > Magnoliopsida > Fabales > Fabaceae > Phaseolus > Phaseolus vulgaris. The sequence continues at coordinate 18,772,117 of NC_023753.2, forward strand.
AAAACATTCCTAATACATGATTAGGACATATAGAAATACAAATATTTACAATATTAGTTTCAAAATCAGCACCCTAAAACTCTTTAGACCCTCCGACACCTGTAAGATCATCTGCTCGTGTACGTAGTATAGCCATCTCAGTTCAAACACAGCAAGAAAAACAAGGGTAAGCTAGTGAAAAATAGAATTTTATAATATACATAATTAAAACAAAAGAGAAAACCAAATTACATGATTAATTTCTCAATTATTCAATCTTCTTCAAATCTCAACAATAAAACAATCACATAAATCTCACATGGATCTACACATCCAGAATATTCAACAACCAACGTCTTCCGGAAGACCCGTATTAAGTAAGTCCTACCAGAGACTAACACCTGATCCAAAGATTACTAGCAAATCTAACAGAAAGGATCACGGTAAGTTCAATACAACCCAAGTCGTGCATCTCATGTGTCACGGTGTGCATGAACTCCCCCATCAGCTTCTCACCACCTGATATCTTAGTCTATATGACTTAGATCATCAGTGAAGCTCGGAGATCTCTGTTACCACATAGGCATCAATACTTAATACACAGAAAACATCAGTCCATACATTATCCCAATTGTATGAATTTAATTCCACACCATTTCATCATACAATATCATTCCAAACACGATCCACAACATTCAAAAGCTTAATTAACATAAAAAATACAACACTTAAATATTACACCATCAAAATCTAATATTTTTATAAATTTTAAATAATATATAAACAAACAACACAATATATACGCACAATATCCCTGCAAGAGAAATTGAATATTGGGACCACGTCTGATGGAAAAACGTTCTTCTTCTATTAGTGATCTTTGTAATTTCTTCTTTGGATGAATGATGAAGGAGATATGATGAGCAGAAGCATTAAAGAAACTCAAGAGGAGTTTCCATGGATTGAAGTGGAGTAGGAATTTGTGAGAGTGAGAGGTGAGGCCAACTCACTAGGAAAGAGTCTAGGCTAAGTCTTGAAGGAGACTAACCTAGGGAGAACTTAAGAACAAGTAGAATGGCCAAAACTAGGCAGCATTTCATTACTAATTCAAAGTTAAAGAAATACATGTATAAGAGACTCCTATTTATAGGATAAAGTCTCTCAAAAACTCTCAAATGAGAGTGTGACAAGTGTCACCACCTTATTGGTGCAAATCCTCTCCATTAAGAAGAAGACATGTGGAGACTCATGTCTTCCTTGCCTACATTTCTATTTGCACCCCTCTTTTACTATTTTACACATTACTTTGTTTTCTATTTACATCTTTCTCTACTTTGGCCCAAAATACAAGGCCCAAAACTTCCTAACTACTCTATACAATTTTTACAAGGCTAAGAAGAAGAAAAAGACTTTTCAAACTCTTCATTAAAGCTCGATCTTCGTCTATCTTCTTGGCCGAAAGTTTTGAGGCTGGACGGTTTCCATCATCCCCTCCCTCTTGAAAAGGATCTGTCCTCAGATCTGAATGATGCTCAATGACAGCAACCTCTGTTTATTTGATGGTTTCCTCCTGGGTCAAATGTCAATCTGCAATAAACATCAAACAAACATGAGATAAATTTCCTTTTTAGAAGAAAATTAAAAGAAAAGAAAACTAAACAAAAATAAGTCCCCTTTTCTTTAAAATTCTTTTTAAAGAAAAACATAAGGCCCATTTCAAAAATATTTTTGTTCACTTTGTGTTGTTTATTGCCCAAGCTAGGCAACAACATCACAAAGTGTTGTTTTTGATATTTTTGTGAAGAAGAATGAGCATTATATAATTGAAAAGAAGAGTTCAAAGTATTGCAATCCCCCTTTAAGGATTCTTTCTCAACCATGCTTTCAGGGGGTGTCATAAAAGACTCTTCTTCTTTGTGGGTTTCCTCTTCTTCTTCCTTTTCAATCAAACATTCTTCTGTATTTTCTGTGGAGGAAATATTTATATCTATATTTGGTTCAGCTCCAAACATAGATTTTTCTTCAAGCACATCCTCACAAGGGTTTTTTAGAGAAGATAAAATGTTATCGATATCTGATTCAACTCGAAAAAAAGAGTTTTTTGTACTTTCCTTTTTCTCATTCTCTTCTTTCTTTCTGACAAGAGCTTGGAATTTTTCTCTAAACTCCTTTTCTCTTCTAACATATTCTTTTTCTCTGTATATAAAATTTCTTCCTTTTTCTACAAGCTCTTTCATTTCTTCTCTAAGCTTTTTCTTTTTCACATATGAAGGTGGAACAAACTTTCTTCTCATACACATCTTCAATTCATCCCAATTAAGTACTTCTGATTTTCTGCCATTTATAACATCAGTTTCCCTTTTTGTCCACCAAGACCTAGCATATTCTTGAAAACTTAGGGTAGCCATGAAAAATCTGCTCAATTCATCCAATTGATGTTTTTCAAAGATTTGATCAACTTTTGTTTCCCATTCTAAATATGCTTCAACATTTTTATTTCCATCAAAGTAAGGAATGTATACTTCAGGCTCGATAGAATAATATAAACTTCTAGACTCTGATACCAAATGATGGAAAAACGTTCTTCTTCTATTAGTGATCTTTGTAATTTCTTCTTTGGATGAATGATGAAGGAGATATGATGAGCGGAAGCATTAAAGAAACTCAAGAGCTCTAATCTAAGAAGAAATTTGAAAAAAATATCAAAAAGTTCAACTAATGGAGTTTATGACAAATTTGGACTAAACATGACTCTAGACAAAACATATATGATTATAAAATCAAAATGACTCAATTATATGAAAATTTCACCGAACAAATTTGAAGAAAACTCAAAAAAATTCAAAAGCACACATGAACATAAACACAAGAACACCTAAAAGCACATACATGAAGGTTCAAGTAAGAACAATTAATTTGAACCGAACAAAAAGACAAAAAAAAAAACACAAAATCAATCGGTAAACATTCAAGACAATCAAGAACATTATGAACAACACGGAAATTAGAAAAAAATAGAAGAAGATCTTACAACCATAGCTTTGATACCAAATGATGGAAAAACGTTCTTCTTCTATTAGTGATCTTTGTAATTTCTTCTTTGGATGAATGATGAAGGAGATATGATGAGCGGAAGCATTAAAGAAACTCAAGAGGAGTTTCCATGGATTGAAGTGGAGTAGGAATTTGTGAGAGTGAGAGGTGAGGCCAACTCACTAGGAAAGAGTCTAGGCTAAGTCTTGAAGGAGACTAACCTAGGGAGAACTTAAGAACAAGTAGAATGGCCAAAACTAGGCAGCATTTCATTACTAATTCAAAGTTAAAGAAATACATGTATAAGAGACTCCTATTTATAGGATAAAGTCTCTCAAAAACTCTCAAATGAGAGTGTGACAAGTGTCACCACCTTATTGGTGCAAATCCTCTCCATTAAGAAGAAGACATGTGGAGACTCATGTCTTCCTTGCCTACATTTCTATTTGCACCCCTCTTTTACTATTTTACACATTACTTTGTTTTCTATTTACATCTTTCTCTACTTTGGCCCAAAATACAAGGCCCAAAACTTCCTAACTACTCTATACAATTTTTACAAGGCTAAGAAGAAGAAAAAGACTTTTCAAACTCTTCATTAAAGCTCGATCTTCGTCTATCTTCTTGGCCGAAAGTTTTGAGGCTGGACGGTTTCCATCAACGTCCCTTCCACATTTAGATCTTTTATCCTAGGGTGCTATTAAAAAATAAATTTAGCTTCCCTTACCTTAATTGCTTGCTTTCCAAGCAACTTCTAGAATTTTATTCCCCACAATCTAGATAAGTTTCAAGATTTACGGGCCTAATGCAAGTTATCCAAACAGAACAAAAATTCAGTATATAAGTTGAGAGGATTAAACTTCTCAACTGACCTCACCAAGATTGATGACTAAAACCTAAGGAAAAATAGAAAACAAAGGATCTTTAGAGTAAAAATGAACTTACTCTGTTTGAAAATCTGATCGGGTAGAATTGGAGCCTGACTCCTCAGCTACAACATGTCGTGATCAGATTTTGGAATAGATGAGGTATGGAAAAGAAAGCAAAGAGAGAAGGAAGATAGAGAAAAATATAGAGAGAAAGCAAGTTAGAAAAAATGAAGAAAATGAATGTGGTGGGGGCACTAGTGCTTCGGGTCTTACAATTATCCCCAACAACAAAAATTTTCGTCCTCGAAAATTAGCTTACCAGGAAAAATTAGGTTATGATTATCGTATCTTCTTTTTTTCTTCAAGTGGAATCACATCATATAATATTTCCCAATACTTTGATTATGTCGATATTTCTACTATGAAGTTACCTTACTTGAGAACCCAAAATTTTAAATGAGTTCATCTCAAAAGACAAATCTTTTATTTAACTAAATCAAATTCTAGAAGATGATTGTGATCAATTATATATATATATATATATATATATATATATCCTTAGTTACAATGCACGAAAGACATAATGAATGTTGGTTAACGGAAGAGATAAACAATTTTATAAGCAGTAGAATCTATGAACTTTGGAGTCATCTTCTTAGATATGATTGTTCTTCTTTCACCAAGGAATGAAGTAAGTTTCATAAAATCATGATTACCCATAGAGAAACTTAAAGGTCTTCTTCATTTATCTACATCAAATGTCTTCCTGGTCGAAGATGTCTTAAATAATCATAGTTCTCAAAATTTGGATCACAGTTGCTGGTAACTGAAGTGATGAAAAAAAAATATGTTGAGTTTTTTTTTTTTACTTGATTAACTTCCTCCTGGTGTATCTCAATAAATGCTTCAATGTCTTTTTCCTCCATCTTAAACAGACGATCTAGGTCAACCTCCTGACCTTTGAGTGTTTTGTAATATAAATGCTAAAAGGTTCTTGTCAAAATTCCTAAGAGATTCTCATGTGACCTAACTCAATGATCCATGACTTTGTTGTATTCTAACATGAATAGAGACACCTCATACTAATCTCTCTACAAGAAAAGCTCTAACAAAACTCGTGTTATCCAATCCAAGCTTATACTAATACATGCAACACCAAATTCCAAAGAAATGGAATCCAAAAACCTTGAGATAGGTATAACTAAATCAACATGGATTCTTCCCATATTTATTGGGAGAACCTCTTTTGATGACAATCAACTAAAGGTGGCTTTTTATAATGAAGAACAAGATCATTCGCCTTCACATTTAAAGTTTTTCTTGTTAATCTTTGCAAAAGATAAAGCCCAAGCCCAAGCCCAAGAAGGCCAAAGCCCACAAAAGCCCAAAGACCATCCCATGAAGGGCAAAGCCAAGTTTTAAATAAATATTGTTTAGAAAGGTGCTTAGAGGGAAACATTAGAAACCTCTATTGTTAAAGCATCTTTTAGTCTTTAGTTAAGAGTCTTAGGGGGGGTGTGTTAGTAGATAGGTGTAGGAGTAAATAAGGAGGTGCCAAAGTGAGAGAAGGGATCACACCTTCCTCATGCTTTGTTTTAGGCGCAAATTCTAGAAGCTTTTTAGGAGGGAGTTTTTGAATTTGTGTAGCTTACTTTTCAGCACCTTAGGCTATAAATAGAGGTGCTCTCTTTGTAAAATTCATATTGGAATTAATCTAAGAAAACTCTACTCAAATTTTGAGTGAACTTTAGAGAGCTTTTGGAGCCTTCTTCTCTAGTCTTATCTTGATGGATCAATGGAGTCCTCAAGTGGCGGCATCACTCTTATCTAGGAGCATTCCACACTTCTAGTGGCGAGATCATCCAACATTCTTCCATCTTCATGAGCACTCTCTTCTCCTTCCTTTCTTCTCTTTCAATTGTTCATGTTGTCTTGTGTTCTTGAGTTTTTTTGGTTCGGTTTTTCTGTTTTTCCAGCACCTATGTTCTGTTCTTGCCTTTTAATTTCAATTCTATTCGGTTCCTTTTAGTTTCTCCTCTTTTTTGGTTCAATTTGACTAAAATTGGTTCATCCAAATGAGTTTGGGATTTGGTACTAGTTTTTGGTGAGTTCTTGTCTTAGAACAAATGATCCAACTCTAAGAAAAGTGCCTCTATAATGTCCAACTCAAGGTGATTCCTAAGAAGGTCAAGTGGAATCACATCATGTGGTATCATGAGTCTTAGGTTCTTCTTGTTTAATTGTTGAGTTGTGTGCACTTTAATTTCAAGAGCTCTTTTAATTTCTTGCAATTTAAGTTTCTGTTTTAGAATTTTACTTGAGTATTCTTGCTGTTTTTCTTTTACACCAAGTGCTTGTGAAAAGGTTTATGGCACTCATTATTCTTATGAGTATGGTTGCTCTTTTGGAATGGCATTATCCTTCCTAGAGTTTAACTTAAGCTTCCTTTCACTTGTTGTTAAAATTTGTGATGTGTCTTTTAATTTTGTAATCATGTCAAGTTTTGTCTTAGTCATGTTATTCCATAATTGTCATTACTTCTAGTAGTACTTTTCTTGTTTTGATTGTTTCTTGCTTTAGTGTCATATATTTTCTGAATTGATATTGATCCTTTGTGCATTTTCTTTTTAGAATTGAGTTCATACTTGTATTCTAGACCTATACAAGTTCCAATACATCATTTTCCATTATGTCTTTGCTAGTTCATAATTCTGTTTTTTATTCCTATTAGGATTCCTCTGTTTCTGAAAAAAGTGCTTACTGTTTTTCCTTATTGCAATTGATTTACTCACTGGAAAATTCTGAAATTCTGGATTTGTGATATTCAAAGTGTTAGAAAAGAGTAGAAAAAAGAATCATTCAAAAATTCAAAGTACACAAAAAATGATAAATAAAATAAAAAAAAGTGTACAATTCTGCCGAAAAGAATACGGTAATCTGGCAGCGATTTTAAAAAATTTATCTCAATTAATTGGCTTACTGTTTTTAATTGATTCCAGTGCCATTATTGAGTTAACATCTTGAAGTTTCTGTGGTTTAAATTTCATAATCCAGTTCGCTCTACATCATTCCAGTTAAATCAGTGAATATCAAGCACAGTTTGCATTTTTAAAAAAATTTTCCAGTAGCTAATTTTTTGTTTTCTTCATCTACTCTAGAGCTTTTCCTTAAGTATTCTTTTGTGTGCCTACTTTTCTCATTGAGTTTTTTATTTTCTTGATTGCCTTTCATTCTTACTCTTTGAGTTTGTCTTACATATAGTTTTCCTTTTGCAATTACCTTTCTTTGCTTATACCTTTTCTTGTTTGTCTTTATTGTTTCATTGGTTTTGTGGTGGTTGCTTTTGAGATTGGTGTGCTTGCTTTGACATCTTTCATTTGAGGATTCCAAGGCCTCAAGATCAGATTGGTGCAAGAACATTATTTCTTTGAGAGTGACCTCTTTTTTCTACCTCATTTCACTTCGGCAGTTTCAACTACCAAGCTCACTGTTTTTGCTAATTTTTAACTTGTTTGCTGTTTTTGTGTGTTTGCTGTTTTTAATTACAAATGGCTGGATTTTCAAGTGATGCATCCTACAAGCAGAATTATCCTTCCAAAGCTTCAATCCTTGGTGAATTACATGAAGCACAAAGAACTATTAGACGCTTGGAAGAGAAAATGCAAAAGATGGAGGTCCAACAAGCTAGACCATCTCCTTCTATCCATGATGGGCATCATTCTCATAGACCATCTTCAAGAGCCTCTTCAAATGATTTTGGCCGTGAAGAAGAGCATAGGAGAAGGAGGAATCCACCACAATTTCATGGACAAAGACCTCATCTTCAAGGAGAAAGACATCACTACGGCAATGGTTACTACCAAGATGCAAAGGCTAGGCTACCTTCGGTCAAGCTTCCTTGTTTTAATGGCTCTAGTGATCCTAATGTATATTTAGATTGGGAGGCTAAGTGTGAACAAATATTTGAGATCCATGAGATCCAAGATGAGCATAAGCTTAAGCTAGCCACCCTAGAGTTTAGTGATTATGCCATGAAATGGTGGCATGGAATTGTAAAGGACATTATCTATATCAAGGGTCCTCCCGTGGACTCTTGGAACTCTTTAAAGGATCAAATGCGCGCTAGATTTGTGCCCTCACATTTTAGGAAAGACCTCATGTTGAGACTCCAACGGTTTCAACAAGGCACGCTAAATGTGGATGAATATTATAAGGAGCTAGAAACCCTTGTGCTTAAAATTGAATTACAGGAAAGTGAGGAAGCTATGATTGCTAGGTTTGTGAGTGGTCTTAGGAAGGATATTCAAGACATTGTTGAGTTACAAGAGTATTCATCATTGTGCTCTTTAGTTCATCTTGCAATGAAGGTGGAAGCTCAACTTGCTAAGAAAAACTCTTTCAAAAATGCTTCCAATGATGGATACTACTCCAAGTCTTGGAAAAACAAAAATTCTTTTTCTAAACATCCTTCCAAAGATTCTTCTTTCAAACCCAAGGATCCTACGCCATCTACTTCTAGGCCTAAATCCCCAATTAAATCGTCTAGTCAAAAGTGTTTTAAATGTTTGGGATATGGTCACATTGCTGCTAATTGCCCTTCTAAACGAAGTATGTACATGCATGAAGGCATTGTAGTTAGTGAGCATGATTCCAATTCACCTAGGCATTCTTCACCTTCTAGACCATCAAGTGAAAATGAGAGTGAAAGTCCTTGTGAAGGTGACTTATTGATGGTAAGACGTATGTTGGGCACAATTCCAAAATCTTTGAATGATACTCGAAGAGAAAATATTTTTCACACCCGATGTCTTATCAACAACAAGTTATGTTCCTTGATTATTGATGGGGGAAGTTGCACTAATGTGGCTAGTACAAGAGTTGTGGAGAAGTTAGCCTTACCCACTATCTCTCATACCAAGCCCTACAAATTACAATGGCTTAGTGAAGTAGGTGAAATCATGGTGAATAAACAAGTCCTCATTAACTTTGCTATAGGAAAGTATAAAGATGAGGTTTTATGTGATGTTGTGCCCATGGAAGCTTCTCATCTTCTTTTAGGAAGGCCTTGGCAATATGATAGACATGTTTTACATGATGGCCTATCCAATACAATGTCTTTTTCCTTCCTAGGGCGCAAGGTTATATTAAAACCCCTCTCTCCCAAAGAGGTTCATGAGGACCAAATAAAAATGAAAACTAAAAGAGAAAATGAGAAAGAAAAAGAAGTAAGTACTACACCGAGTCACACCATTTTCTCCTCTAAATCCATCATGTTGACTCGTGCTATACCTCAAATGGACCCTCCAAGGTCTTCTTCTTCTTTATCTTTTTCATTACCCAAGGTTCCTATTTCAACACCACCTTGGTTAAAATATGTTAGGGATGATTTTTTCATACCTCCTAATGGGTTTCACCATTTAAGAGGTCTTTTTCCCAAAAATATCGTCATTCCCAAACACATTTTTCCAACTTGGTCGATTTGTAGGACCTCCTTTTCTGCAATCCCTTTGGTTCCATCTGCTAAGTCATGTATTCCTTTTTCTTACACTTTTGATTGTAAAAGTAAACTGACTTTGTTATATGCAAGGATTCAGAATTCGTGGGCGAATTCTCTCCAACTCGGGGAGTATGATGACAATCAACTAAAGGTGGCTTTTTATAATGAAGAACAAGATCATTCGCCTTCACATTTAAAGTTTTTCTTGTTAATCTTTGCAAAAGATAAAGCCCAAGCCCAAGCCCAAGAAGGCCAAAGCCCACAAAAGCCCAAAGACCATCCCATGAAGGGCAAAGCCAAGTTTTAAATAAATATTGTTTAGAAAGGTGCTTAGAGGGAAACATTAGAAACCTCTATTGTTAAAGCATCTTTTAGTCTTTAGTTAAGAGTCTTAGGGGGGGTGTTAGTAGATAGGTGTAGGAGTAAATAAGGAGGTGCCAAAGTGAGAGAAGGGATCACACCTTCCTCATGCTTTGTTTTAGGCGCAAATTCTAGAAGCTTTTTAAGAGGGAGTTTTTGAATTTGTGTAGCTTACTTTTCAGCACCTTAGGCTATAAATAGAGGTGCTCTCTTTGTAAAATTCATATTGGAATTAATCTAAGAAAACTCTACTCAAATTTTGAGTGAACTTTGGAGAGCTTTTGGAGCCTTCTTCTCTAGTCTTATCTTGATGGATCAATGGAGTCCTCAAGTGGCGGCATCACTCTTATCTAGGAGCATTCCACACTTCTAGTGGCGAGATCATCCAACATTCTTCCATCTTCATGAGCACTCTCTTCTCCTTCCTTTCTTCTCTTTCAATTGTTCATGTTGTCTTGTGTTCTTGAGTTTTTTTGGTTCGGTTTTTCTGTTTTTCCAGCACCTATGTTCTGTTCTTGCCTTTTAATTTCAATTATGTTCGGTTCCTTTTAGTTTCTCCTCTTTTTTGGTTCAATTTGACTAAAATTGGTTCATCCAAATGAGTTTGGAATTTGGTACTAGTTTTTGGTGAGTTCTTGTCTTAGAACAAATGATCCAACTCTAAGAAAAGTGCCTCTATAATGTCCAACTCAAGGTGATTCCTAAGAAGGTCAAGAACCTTTCTCTACATGGCTAGTGGAATCACATCATCTTTTACTTTCTAATGATCATATGTGGGTGTCAACATCACTAGCTCATTTTGTTCTTCAATTTCGAGCGATAATATTCTCATATTCAGAAGGACGTGCAACATCAATTACTAGAGACCTCTGCTTAGACCTAAGAGTAAGATCTACCACCATCTCACTCCATCCAATACCATGTGCTAAAGGATTCATTCCCAACCTTATGAAAATATATGAATAACCCAGCCAAAAACAACTTCCTTATCATTAGTTACAATACTAATGCCACTTATTCACCATTTTTTTCAAATTGATACCTCTTATCTCACCCAATTATTTGCATTACCTCAAGCATATTATTCCTTTCCATAGGTAGAACGTGCATAGTCTTCATTAATCCATCCTATATTACTCATACTGAGTTGTCTTTTCTTCATTGTATGTGACAAGTAGGTGATAAAATTCATGAAAATATTATTTCACTCCCATTCCAGGACTGTCAAACTATGTTATCATACTTCCTAGTCATTATTTGTCCGACCCTTTTGATTTTATTTTTTAACAATAAATAAGTAACTACATACTTGACTTTATCTTCCTTTGGACACTGTCACCAAATAAACTTCCTGAAATCTTGATACCCTTGGATCATACTTAGATGTCATTGAACTTGCTTTCGTGGCTCTTAGATAACTCATATGTTTCAATTTTTCATCCTTGGTGCACATATTTTGTTTTTGAGTCTTAATATACCATTTGGTTCCCACAAAGAACTCGTTAGTTTCATCAATACATAGTAATTTTAGAATAATCTTCAAATTCAATTTCACCAATTTCCTTACTCTCGCCTTTTTTTTTCTAGAAAATCATTACTTATAACAAATGTACTACAACTTCCAAATTTAAATTGTTGAAACTTCCACTCAACTCCAACCATATAATCTTAAGTGTTGATACTTATGTCTCTTCATGACTTGAACCATCTGCAACAACATTTCCTTTCCCAGGATAGTACTTCCACTAAAAGTAATAATCTTTCAAAACTCTGACCATCTTCTCCAAAAGGAATTGTGTATCGTTCATTACTCGGTCTACCACAATCCATATTCCATTATGTACTTTCATTGTTTGTGGAAAAGGAACCACACATATAACAACACAACATTATTTCTACTTAGTAACTTCCAATGGTTGTGATATTATTTCATGTCTTTGATACTCCACTTCAATCTTTTATAGGTCAAACAAACAAGGACCTATGGAGCCACTTCCTCTTTATGTTGAACCATCACAAAACTTCTTCAAATATTATCTTAGTTTTGCTTGATGCACATTAAATCATTTTTATAACTTTTATACTAGACTGTGTTCTTTAACTTTTTGTTTGCAAATATAAACAACTTATCCTAAACCTCATAATTCCCCCTTTACTTCCATAATGAAATTATCAATTCACTTAGTTCTTAACTTTCCATTAATTTGAGTCTTTAACCATTACATCTGACTCTTGAAATATCTCATTGCTCATGCCATTTTCAACCAAATTTTCCTTCTCCAGATGATACACAAACTTGAAATCTTACTCCCTTAATAACTTCATCAATATCTTTTGTCCCATGTCTAGTCTCTTGTGATCAAACAAGTACTTAAGATTCTTACAATATTGAATGTATCTAATTAACCTCCTATAGCAATAAATTAAATTCACATAATTATTTGTTTCTATGCTAGCATTGTAACGATATCATTACTCATCTTTATCGATCATATTTGGATCTATAGGTTGTCTTATACACATCTTCACTTTTTACTTAAATTTTTTTATATACCCGAATCTCATGTCTACTTGGAAAATATTGATGTTTCATACAACTTGATCCATCATACCATCATCTCTCAATAGTCTCGTTTATCTTTCAAAAATCTACACATAATCTAGATTCCTCATCCTTCTTCTTTACCAACAATATTGATATTCCTCATGGTAGTATACTCGACCCAGCAATCTATATTCTCCATTTTTTTTTTAACTTTACTACTTAAATGAAGACATTTTATAGTATGTCATTAACGTCAACTTTGCTCAAGCACCAGACCAAAGAAAATTCCACTTTTATCTTTGAAGACAAACTTGACACTTATTATGGAAAACTGTGTATAAAACTCCACTTTGCCAAAGTACTACTTATCTAACCAGTATTATTTATCTCTATTTGAAGTTGCATTATGAAACAAGTTGCCCTAATTCGTGACACATTCCATACTCGTTGTGCAACTACTCATTCCATATTCTCTCAGTTTGAAGATGTCACATTTCTATTCATTATAATTAAAAAGAAAGTGATGGGCATAAAGTCAATTCATCCCAAAAGATTATATCTAGGTCCTCTATAGATAGACATCTCAAACTCACTTAGAATTTGAGTTCATCGGTAATAACAACCACCTACCTTATATATAAAAAAAAAAAAAAACACTACACTAAAACAAATTGTTGGTGTAAAACTATGTGCTGAAAATACTACTTTAAAACTTACAACTAAACACTTACACTAATTAAATTTATTTCTTAAAATAAACTTTTGTTCAATATCAACTTCATATAATATAGAAATAACCATCCCAAAACATATACAAAAAGTATACTCTACTTTTAGAATTAAGATAGAAAATCATCTTGATTTAGTCATGAGTGTGCACCCTCACCACTTTATCAAGATTATTTTCATTCTTAATACTTTCATCTTTATTCATAACAATCACTTTGACTCAACCACAAACAAGACTTAAAAAAAACAACCTTGTTAAATATCCTGTTAAAATGTTTTAACTAATTCTTGAAGCTAGACTTAAACAAAAATCTACATGCAAGAGAAACACAATAAACCCACTACCCTCAGGTCATCCTAAGAATGAACTGCTCTGATACCATTAAATGTAACACCCTAGAAAAAAACATCTAACTACTACAATACAAATTCCACGTATTTCTATACAAGCTTAGAGTTTTTCAAAACATTCCTAATACATGATTAGGACATATAGAAATACAAATATTTACAATATAAGTTTCAAAATCAGCACCCTAAAGCTCTTTAGGCCCTCCGACACCTGTAAGATCATCTGCTCATGTACGTAGTACAGTCATCGCAGTACAAACACAGCAAGAAAAGCAAGGGTAATCTAGTGAAAAACAGAATTTTATAATATACATAATTAAAACAAAAGAGAGAACCAAATTACATGATTAATTTCTCAATTATTCAATCTTCTTCAAATCTCAACAATAAAACAATCACATAGATCTCACATGGATCTACACATCCAGAATATTCAACAACCAACGTCTTCCGGAAGACCCGTATTAAGTAAGTCCTACCAGAGACTAACACCTGATCCAAAGATTACCAGCAAATCTAACAGAAAGGATCATGGTAAGTTCAATACAACCCAAGTTTTGCATCTCATATGTCACGGTCTGCATGAACTCCCCCATCAGCTTCTCACCACCTAATATCTTAGTCTATGTGACTTAGATCATCAGTGAAGCTCGGAGATCTCTGTTACCACATAGGCATCAATACTTAATATACAGCAAACATCAGTCCATACATTATCCCAAATGTATGAATTCAATTCCACACCATTTCATCATACAATATCATTCCAAACACGATCCACAACATTCAAAAGCTTAATTAACATAAAAAAACAACACTTAAATATTAAACCATCAAAATCTAATATTTTTATAAATTTTAAATAATATATAAACAAACAACACAAAATATACACACAATATCCCTGCAAGAGAAATTGAATATTGGGACCACATCCCTTCCACATTTAGATCTTCTATCCTAGGATGCTATTAAAAAATAAATTTAGCTTCCCTTACCTTAATTGCTTGCTTTCCAAGCAACTTCTAGAATTTTATTCCCCACAACCTGGATAAGCTTCAAGATTTACGGGCCTAATGCAAGTTATCCAAACAGAACAAAAATTCAGTATATAGTAGAATAAGTTGAGAGGATTAAACTTCTCAACTTACCTCACCAAGATTGATGACTAAAACCTAAGGAAAATAGAGAACAAATGATCTTTAGAGTAAAAATGAACTTACTATGTTTAAAAATCTGATCGGGTAGAATTGGAGTCTGACTCCTCGGCTATAACATGGCGTGATCAGATTTTGGAATAGATGGAGTATGGAAAAGAAAGCAAAGAGAGAAGGAAGATAGAAAAAAATAGAGAGAGAAAGCAAATTGGAAATGAAAAAAGAAAATGAACGTGGTGGGGGCACTGGTGCTTTGAGTCTTACAGTTTTATCATTTAATTAACTATTTGGTTTTAAAATTCAAATAATTGTTTCTAATAAATATTTTAATTACCCTCACTTTTATTTCAGCTTCTCAAGGAATGAATTAAAAAAATTAAGAAAAAATATATAATATGTAATATATTACTGTACCGCCCTGGTGGTCGGGTGTGATGACGTGGCACCCTGCTACAGTGTAGGCGTGTCAACAAGGCGCCAGGTTGGCAGATAGGAAGGAAGTCGGGAGGCACATGTAGTCGCCGATTGTTAAGTTGGCGTGTTCCGATTTCCAGCTTACCAGAATAGGCGATCGCCAGGTTGAAGATGAAGTCGCCAGATGATGACTCAGGCGACCAAGCAGTCATTGGAGATCGCCAGAACAAGCACATCGCCGAAGATGAAGGAGAAGCAGATTATGAAGGCGGCCGGCGAGACCACAGGGAAGGTGTATGAAAGTCCCCAACTCGCCAGTTTCAGTAGAGATCGCACTCCTAAGTTTGCTATGCACTGGGCAGTACCATGCATACGTAACTTAGCCAAAATGAGAGCAGAAGCGGCGCCAAGTCAGGGAGCCTCCAGATGATGGCACGTGTACAGTTGGATGCGAGCCACGTGTCCAAGTCTGTAACTGCCAGGAGAGAGAAAATCACCAGGTATATAAGAGTTCTTAACAGACTTTCTGAGGTACGCACGTTCAGTTCATACACTTTACGCTTGCGAGTGACAGAGCTGTTTGTGAGAGAGGATTTGCACGGTTCTAGTTCTATCAGTTTTTGGTGATACAGTGTCTGACTTGAGCGTCGGAGTGCGATCGGCCGCAGCGGCGCCGTATCGTTTCTTTGCAGGTTCTTGAGATAGATCCCGAGGAGGAACGGAGGTGTGAAGCGGTGCGCACGTCGATCCTTTGACGAGGCATACTCCAGCGCTCCGGTCAACAGGCAAGATCATCAGGCGCCCACCGTGGGGCCGTGTAAAACGTGATCCCATCCACAGCGTGAGTTCGTGGAAGTCTTCGAGGTTTTCTGCGCGGTTGTGTGCTGGTGCAACCGTCGTTCGCAGTTTCTTTAAGTTTCGTTCGGTGAGTTTGCGTTTTGTACCGTTTGTTTGGCTTTCAATCGGTGGAGTGAGGTCTTTTGTTGCTTGCGCGCAATCTGTTTGGTGGAAGTTCGAGTTCTTTTGTGGTTTTCTGCGAAGGTTTTCGGTGTTCTTGAGTTCTTGCGCAGTTTCTTGAGTTTTCTCCGATTGATCGCTGATTCGATCGTGGTTGAAGTGTTGTTTGCTGTATTTCTGTGGTTCGCTGAAGTTAATGAGAAAAATAAGAAGCAATCGCTCCAGTCCCGTGGCGCCTGTCGCTGCTGAAGGCGACGCCGCCATGACCATGGCGCAGATGGCAGAAATGATGCGCTCGTTGCAGGCAACCGTGGAAGCCTCGCGCGTAGAGCAGGCGAGGATACATGAGGACCTGGTCGCCTCTCGCGCCAGGAACGAGGAGCTCAGCAAGGTAACTGAGGAGCTGCGTCGAGCTCTTCAGGAGCAGCAGGGACGTTCTTCTGCTGAAGAGGTGGCACCGTCGACGCCACCTCGTGTTTTCCCAATGCCTTTTGTTCAGGCGATTACCGACACGCCAATTCCCACGAGCGTGCTTCCGGTTAAAGCTGTTTTTACTGGCGTGGAGGATCCAGAGGCTCATCTGACCACGTTCCACACGCAGATGATGCTGTCGGGAGGGTCAGACGCCGTCTACTGCAAGATGTTCGTGAGTACGCTCCAGGGAACGGCGATGGAGTGGTTTGTGAGCCTGCCTAACGGCCACATAACCAATTTTCAACAATTCTCGAAAATCTTTGTCGAGCAGTACATTGTGAATAAGGCACCGCCCAGGGTGTCCTATGATCTGTTTGATATAAGGCAGTACCATGGGGAGTCCCTCAGAGACTACCTCAATCGTTTCGGAGCGCAGATGGTCAGATCGCCGGCCAAGGATGAAGAAATGCTGGTCTATGCCTTTAAGAAGGGCGTGCAGCCAGGGCCATTCTGCGAGGCCTTGATCAGGTCTCATCCAGCGACGTTTGCTGAAGTCAGGCGACTTGCGGTGGCCCACATCGCCGACGAGAGTGAGGTCGCCGAGAAGAGAGGCAGCGTGGCTCCCGCCAGGCCACGCGCCCAAACCAGGATCCAGCCGCAGAGGGTGCTGGAAACGGCGGCGGCGGCCAGGAAAGACCAGAGGACTCGCTACCCTTACGATAGGAGAAATAAGGGAAGAAGCCAAGCGTGCCAACAACCAGCACGCCAACAACCAGCACGCCGGGAATACAATCGCCCGCCTAAGCACAAATTTGTCATGGGACTAGCGGACCTGATCGCTATCCCTAACATATCTGCTAGGTTGAAGGCGCCCGAGAAGGTGGGAGACAAGGTGCTGGGGTCAAAGCCGGACGCCTGGTGCGAGTTCCACCAGTGTTTTGGCCACAACCTGGACTCGTGTTTGTCTTTAGGATACCAGCTCGACGATCTGGTTAAGAGCGGGTTCCTAAACGACTATCTGCTGGATAGAAGGACAGGGGGAGCGTCGAGTTCCCAGCCAGCAGGTGGAGAAGCCCAGCAACACGAGATGCCTATCCACGGGGAGATCCACACCATTGCAGGGGGTTTCTCAGGTGGTGGATGCACCGCATCGCAGAGGAAAAAGTACGCACGATCGGTGATGGCAGTGGACATGTTTGAAGATCACTCGCCAGAAGTGGACATCACGTTCACAAAGCAGGATCTTCGGGACGTTGTGCCTCATGACAACGATCCCATAGTTATTTCGTTGATCACGGCGGGAAGGAAGGTCCACAGAGTTCTGGTGGACCAAGGAAGCTCGGCAGACATGATGTTCTGGCCGACTTTCACGCAGCTGGAATTGCCCCTTGACCAGCTAAGGCCCTATGGAGGGTGCTTATACGGGTTCGCTGGCGACCAGGTGGAGGTCAGGGGGTACATCGAGCTGAGAACCACGTTTACAGATGAGGCTGGGTCGAGGACGGAGAAAATCAAGTACCTCATCGTAAACGCCCCTTCAGCATATAACATCCTGTTGGGAAGGCCCACTCTTAACAGGATAGGCGCCATTCTGTCGACACGGCACATGAAGGTGAAGTTGCCGTCCATGAAAGGGGTGGTGATCACGATTAAGTCTGATCAGAAAGAAGTGAAAAGGTGCTATGAGAATAGCCTGAAAAACAAAAGATCAGTGAGTTATGTAACAACCACCCCACCTCCCGGCGTGAAGCCCAGACCGCCGGTATCAGAGGAGGCCGCCGGAAGGGATGTAGAGATGATAGACGCTGAGCTAGGGGAGAGAAATGCTGGCCTGGAGGAGGAAGAGGCGCGGAATCGCCCCGAGGAAGCGAGAGAACTGGGAATCGCCAAGGCGGTGATCGCCAGAGAATCCAGGCCCAAACCTGTCGAGCAGTGGCTCGAGAAGGAGATCGGAGGGAAAGTTTTCAAGCTCGGAAGATCTCTGGAGGTCGATCTCTAGGACCAGATCGCCAAGGTGATTGAGCGGCATCTGGACGCGTTTGCTTGGTCCGCTTCGGACATGCCCGGGATCGATCCCGACTTCTTGTGCCATCATCTGGCGATGGACAACATGGTGAAACCGGTGCGACAAAGGAGAAGAAAATTCAATGAAGAGAGGAGACAGGCGATCAGGGACGAAACACAGAAACTCCTCGCTGCAGGCCACATCAGGGAAGTCCAGTACCCTGAATGGTTGGCGAATGTCGTACTGGTGAAGAAGAGTAACGGGAAATGGCGCATGTGCGTCGATTTCACCGATCTGAACAAAGCTTGCCCAAAGGATTCGTATTCTTTACCAAGCATTGATGCCCTGGTTGATAGTGCTGCAGGGTGCAAGCTGCTGAGTTTCCTGGATGCCTTCTCGGGCTATAATCAGATCAAGATGCATCCCATGGATGAAGAAAAGACAGCCTTCATGACGGAGAGGTCGTGCTACTGCTATAAGGTGATGCCGTTTGGGCTGAAGAACGCGGGGGCCACGTACCAGAGGTTGATGGATCGAGTACTTGCACCAATGCTGGGAAGGAACGTGCAAGCCTACGTCGATGACATGGTCGTGACCTCGCAGGAGAAAAGCAAGCACGTTGCAGACTTGGAAGAATTGTTCACGACGATCGCCAAGTTCAAGTTAAAGCTCAACCCGGAGAAATGCATTTTCGGCGTGGAGGCTGGAAAATTTTTGGGTTTTCTCTTGACTGAAAGAGGAATAGAAGCTAACCCGGACAAGTGTGCCGCCATCTTGGCGATGAGAAGCCCGGCTACGGTGAAAGAAGTCCAGCAGCTGACAGGTCGGATGGCAGCCCTATCTCGCTTCGTGTCAGCTAGCGGAGAAAAGGGGCATCCCTATTTCCAATGTCTGCGGCGCAATAACAAGTTCGCTTGGACGAAAGAGTGTGAGGAAGCTTTCGTCAAGCTGAAGGAGTATCTGGCGAGCCCGCCGGTTCTGTGGAAACCGCTGGCGAGAATCCCTCTCAGGTTGTACTTCGCTGTGACTGAGAGGGCGGTGAGTGCGGTGCTCGCCCAGGATCAAGATCAGGCTCAGAAGCCTATTTATTTTGTGAGCAAGGTGTTGCAGGGCCCAGAAACGAGATATCAGGCCCTGGAGAAGGCCGCGCTGGCTGTGGTGTTTTCGGCGAGGAGGTTGCGCCACTACTTCCACAGTTTCACAATACTGGTGATGACTGACCTGCCCATCCAGAAGGTCTTGAAGAAACCTGACGTTGCGGGAAGAATGGTGAAGTGGGCAGTGGAGTTGTCAGAGTTTGACATTAAATATGAGCCCCGAGGCCCGATCAAGGGGCAAATCTTTGCAGATTTTGTGGTCGAGCTCTCATCAGAGGCGACGCGGGTTGAAGGAGACGATTTCCGTTGGGTACTCTCGGTGGATGGGTCGTCGAACCAGCAGGGTAGCGGCGCTGGAGTCATATTGGAAGGGCCCAACGGCGTGCTGATCGAACAATCGTTGAGATTTGCCTTCAAAGCCAGCAACAATCAAGCAGAGTATGAGGCGCTGATCGCCGGGATTCTGCTGGCCAAGGAGATGGGAGCTAGGGTGCTGATGGCTAAGAGTGACTCACTGCTAGTCACAGGGCAAGTAACAGGCGAGTTCCAGGCTAAAGATCCACAAATGGCGGCTTACTTGGCGTATGTGCAGGAATTAAAGAGTTCCTTTGCCTCTTTTGAAGTAGTGCATGTGCCCCGAGAGCAGAATGCCCGAGCTGACTTGCTTGCTAAGCTCGCCAGCTCAGGCAAGGGGGGTAGGCAGAGGACGGTGATTCAAGAAACTCTGAAGACGCCAAGAGCATTTGTAGCAGATCACCTGGTCCTCCAGATAAGCAAGTCGACGGAGAGAGCAGCGAGAAGCCATAAGTCTTTGACGCAAGAAACTCTGAGATCGCCGAGAATCAGAGCATGTCGAGGAGAGAGGGTGGACGTGATGCAGGTCTGCGCCGCCCATGAGCCAGACACTTGGATAACACAGTACAAGCGGTGCTTGGCAGATGGTCTCCTCCCGCTGGATCCAACAGAAGCTAGGAAGGTAAAGAAAAATTCCAGCAAGTATACATTGATTGATGGCGATCTGTACAGGTTTGGGTTCACTCACCCACTCCTGGAATGTATACACGGCGAGAAGTGCACGAGAATTATGGCAGAGCTCCACGAAGGTATATGTGGAAGCCACGTCGGGGGTCGAGCTCTGGCCGCGAGGACTCTCCGTGCAGGCTACTATTGGCCATCTATGAGAGAAGATTGCAAGAAGTATGCCCAGTGCTGCAAACAATGCCAGCAGCACGCCGATTGGCACAAGGCACCTCCCGAGGAGTTGAAGTCGATCTATAGCCCTTGGTCGTTTCATACTTGGGGAATCGACATCCTGGGACCTTTCCCGCTGGCGATCAGGCAAATGAAGTACTTGGTGGTGGCGATTGAGTACTTCACCAAGTGGATTGAAGCAGAACCAGTGGCCCAGATCACCGCACACAAGATCGAAGGTTTTGTATGGAAGAACATCGTGTGCCGGTTTGGAGTGCCTAAGCGCCTGGTGTCAGATAATGGGACGCAGTTTGCAAGCCACCTGTTGAAGAAGCTTTGCAAAGGGGTGGGAATTCAACAAGTGTTTGCATCCGTCGAGCACCCTCAAACACCCTCAAACAAATGGCCAGGTGGAATCAGCTAATCGGGTGTTGTTGAGAGGTTTGAAGAGAAGGCTTGAGAAAGCCAAGGGAAGTTGGGCTGAGGAGGTGCCCCGTATAGTTTGGGCGTACCACACCACCGAGCAGTCAGGAACCCATGAGACCCCGTTTAGCTTGGTCTATGGGTGTGACGCCATGATTCCAGTGGAGATCCAGGAGAGCTCGCCGAGATTCCAGAACTTCGTAGAAGAAGATTCGAATGAAGAGAGAAGGCTGAACTTGGATCTGCTGGATGAAGTCAGGGAAGAGGCGAGGCTGAAGGCTGAGGCGGTGAAGAGGAGGATCGAGCGAAGATACAACTCAAAGGTGATGCCAAGGCAGTTTAGAGAAGGCGATCTGGTGATGAGGAAGGCCCACCAGTATGAGATGGAGAACAAACTATCACCCAAGTGGACTGGACCGTTCAGAATAACCGAGGCGCTCGGGAACGGAGCCTACCGCTTATAAACGCTGGAAGGAGGGGCGATTCCTCGCACCTGGAATGCCACACACCTGAAGTTGTACTATAGTTAAGAGCTTTGTAAGTAAAGACAAACACAATGTTATATTACAATGTCTCTGTTAAAACAGTTTGAAGGGGGCACTCTTTTTTCCCTAAGGAGGGTTTTTAATGAGGCTACCCAATAAAAGAAGAGTTTTCGAAGCATAAGGTGTTTTCAGATTGCATGTGTGCTATTTTCAAAAGTTTTGAAGAAAGACCTTGTCATTTGTACATGATTTAAGGCAAGAAAAGATATATCGCGTGCTTTCTAAAAGGTTTTAAGTCCTCATCGTTTTTCGGCGATTAGAGGCACCAGTTAAGTTTTAAGTCCTCATCGTTTTTCGGCGATTAGAGGCACCAGTTAAGTTTTCAAAGTCCTCATCGTCCGTCGGCGATCGGAGGCACCAGATGAAAGACCTCAACGCTCTCGCGCGTCCTGAGGCAAGTAAAAGACCTCCTCGTCGTCGAGCGAGTGCAGGCGAGAAAGAGAAAAAGTCCTCCGTGCTTCTGGGAGCGAGAAGATGTAACTCCTGGGGTAATGTCGAGGCAAGTTAAAGACCTCCTCACCGTCGAGCGAGTGCAGGCGAGAAAGGTCCTCAGTGCATCCAGGGGGGAGGAGATGTACACCCAGATGAAAGACCTCAACGCTCTCGCGCGTCCTGAGGCAAGTAAAAGACCTCCTCGTCGTCGAGCGAGTGCAGGCGAGAAAGAGAAAAAGTCCTCCGTGCTTCTGGGAGCGAGAAGATGTAACTCCTGGGGTAATGTCGAGGCAAGTTAAAGACCTCCTCGCCGTCGAGCGAGTGCAGGCGAGAAAGGTCCTCAGTGCATCCAGGGGGGAGGAGATGTACACCCTGGGCAAGTTGAGGCACCAGATAAAGTCCTTCTCGCCGTCGTGCGAGCTAAGGCCAGTTAAAGACCTCCTCGCCGTCGAGCGAGTGCAGGCGAGAGAAAGGAAAAGTCCTCAGTGCATCCAGGGGGGAGGAGATGTACACCCTGGGCAAGTTGAGGCACCAGATAAAGTCCTTCTCGCCGTCGAGCGAGTTAAGGCGAGTAAAAAGTCCTTCTCACCGATGAGCGAGTTCAGGCGAGTAAAAGACCTTCTCGCTTATGTGCAAGCATAGGCAAGATAAAATCCTTCTCGTCTCGAACGAGTTCAGGTATGGCGAAGAGGGTGGAAGAAGCTTGAAAGGTGGCTAAGGTAGGTTCGAAGAGAACGCCTAGTCAGCCGGTCTTTTGCTCTGAAGTTCAGGGGGGCAAAGGAAGATCCCAAAGGGCGTTTCTACCCCAGATAAAGAAACGATTGCCAAAGCATGAGGCTAGGAAAAGCTGGTGTTGCCAAGAGGTCTTGGCGATCGGGAAAAGTTCAAACACGGCGAGAAGATTGAAAGACTTGTTTGAGAAAGCAGGTCGAGTGGGACGTTGTTTGAGCCAATGATCGAGTTACAGTTCGTTGCTTGAAGGGTATTCTTGCAATAAGGTTAGTTGCCTTAAGAATACAAGTTGTTTGAAGTGATTATTGCTTAAGTTTGAATTGGTTCAAGGCGATTACGTCAAAAGTCGCGTTTGCAAAATCACTAAGTTAAATCCGACAAAGTTAAACATACAAAGAAGGTGAAAGCGCTTAAAGAAGTCAGAAGAAAGAATATCCAAGTTTTGTGATTGAAATAAGTATCTGTTCAAAACACATATGCACGAGTTTTTGTTACAAGGTATATACAAGCGAAATTATAAAGTAGCAGATGAGGTGGAATTGGTTGAGTCTTCAGCGGGAACGACCTTTCCATCTACTACTTCGTTGTTTAACGACACCATGCTGAGGTCGAGATCAGGGAATAGGCATGCGAATTGCTCCCGAGCGGCTTCGAATCCAGCAACCAGAATCTGAGCAGAGCTTAGCTTAAGTTCTTCAATTTGCCCTTGAAGTTCTTCAACCTGTTTCTTGAGCTCCTTGTTCTGCTGCTCCAGCTCTTCGACCTGTTTTCGAAGTTGTTCGTTGGTCTCTTGAGCATGGAGAAGGTCGTCAGCAACCTTCTTGGATTCCGTTTGGGCTTGGGCCAGCTCGGCAGCCATCTTCCCTTTCTCCTTGTTTGCCTCGGCGAGATCAGCCATGGCGTTGTCCCTCGCTTTCTCTACTTGCCCAAGTAGCTTCTCGCGTTCGACCGACCTCTGCTCCAGTCTTTGCAACTTGGCGGCATCAGCTTGAATGTGAGCCTCCAGGTCGCTCGCCTTGGTACGGAGAGGCACGATCTTACTTTCTAGCTCGACTTTCTCTTGGGCAAGATCATGAATTTTGCGGCGAAGGTCAGCAGCTTCCTTGCGCGCCAGCCTGAGCTCGGTACTCAGGGCATCCTCCACTCGGGAGTGTTCCATTTCCGCGAGCGTCAAGCTGAATGACACCTTCTCTACCTCAACCTTCATAGTGTTATTTTCGGTCTTGAGGTTGTAGAGATCGTCTTGAAGCCTCCTGGTGGAGCTCTCCACAACCCTCGTTATGATCGATGGGATATCCTCTGCTATGGTTTTGAGTTTGGCAGTCAGAGGTTCCCACATCCTTGTGACTTCAAGGGAAAGGTTTGATGCTTGGAGAGGCGCCAGGGGGGCTTGTTGAGGGTTCTCGCCGCCACCTTCCTTAGCAGCATTTTCAGTGTTTGCTTCCTGGCGTGGCGACGCAATCGGGGATTCGGTAATTAGAATTGGAGAGGTGTGAGCAACCTCATCCCCGATTGGAACGTTTTCTGCAGCTGAAGCGTTTGAAGGGGGGCCCCTCCAGCTGAGATGTGTGGCGTAGAGGCACTTGGGGGGTCCTCCAGAAAATTTGACTCTTGAGCCTCAGCTGCTGGTGGCGCAGTGGCCAATGGAGTTGCTTGGACTGGTGATGAAGGGGCTTGTGGTGTTGGCGATGAGGGAGGAGGAGCGGGCGTTGATGGTGGTGATGAGGTTGGAAGAGGGGGTGGAGCAGGTGGAGAAGATGGTGCCACCCTCTTCCTTTTCGTGACAAGGCCATCCTCTGTGACCTCGTCGTCCTCTTCTTCCTCCTCTTGGACGATTTGGGGGGCTTTTCGCTTAGGCCTCTTAAGGACCAGTTTCTTGCGCTGGGTGGGTTCCTTAGGCGGTGATCGCCCATGAACGATGGCCTTCTCGACCGCCGAGTTGGGCACCGTCTGGGAACCGGTCGCCAACCCGTGGTTTCGGGCGAGCGCCTTTAAGTCGGCGAGCATGTTTTTACCCAACATGGTGTCTGCATGAAACGAAAGTGCATAAGTTAGCTCAGAGAAGAAAAGGATAAGTGTATGAGGTAATGAAACAGCAATACAGGTAATATATGCAGAAAAGGTAAAACCAAAGTCTTGTGCGTATCACACAAGACGCCCAGAAGCAGTATCAGAAGTAATATCAAGACAAGAGTGTAGCGTCCTAACCTATTTGGAATTCTAGCTGGTCCTCAAAGAATTCGAAGGAGATCAGGGTGGGGGTCAGGAATGTTATGTTGGCATCTGCCACCCTCTTCCAGAATAGACAGAGGTCTCGGTCCAAAGCTCCCATGCTATCAGGACTTCTGGGCCTCCTGAAGCAGCTCTTGGACTCCTTTTTCCCCTTGTCCACCCAGTACAAGGGGAAGCCGTCGAGAAGGGAAGTGTCTTTATCGTTTGCGCGTACTTGAATGAACTTCCCCTTCCAGTCCTTGTACGATTGCTGGAAGATGGTAAAAATGGATCTCCCAGCAATTGCGTTTAAGCTGACCCACAGGCGGTCGCCTGGGTGCTTGGCCTCAAAAAGAAACAAAAACACGTCCACCGACGCGGGCAGCCCCAGGTGGTCGCACGTTATTTCAAAGGCTCGAACAAACGCCCAGCTGTTGGGGTGAAGCTGGGCGGCAGCGATGTTGAGCTCGGTCAAGAGTTCCCTCTCGAATCGGGTGAGAGGGAACCTGAGTTTGACCTTCTTGAAGAAAGTTGTGTAGACAAAGCAGAAGGGCCCGTTGGCGCTTACTTTGTCATCGGCACACACTGGCAGGGCAGCGGGGCAAGGCAGCACCATCATCCTCTCGTCGTGCTCCTTGTGAAACGATTGATAGGCCTCGTCCCCCTTAGTCAACCGCAGAACTGCTCCCGCAGTGTTCACCGACGAGGTCTCCTTGAGAAGGGTTGGGTTAGCCCAAGGGTATAGAGTTTTGAAGTCTGGCAGAGGGGCGGGGGCTCCTCCAGCGTTAGATGGAGTCGCCTGAGCCAGGGCAGTTTGGGAAGATGCAGGCCTCTCAGCCTGCGAAGAGGAAGCACCACGAACTTGTGTTGGGTCGTGTGCTTGTGAAGAAGGGTTTCGTGCTGAAGGAGGGGGGTTCGGGGTGATCTTTGTGCGAGTCATGATAGCAACTGCAAAGGAAGAAGAAAGAAAAAACGATCAGGGGATTACAAAGGCTGACTCGATCACAGAAGGAAGGTGAAAAAAACGAACGAATGTATGTTCGTCGCGACGATCGACAAAGCCCTAAGTTATGCAGAAAGAGAAATGGAAAAACAACCCACAGCGTATGCACCAGGCAGTTACAGGATGATGCAAATCGGTGAAAATGCAAGGAAACCCAGCAGATGAAGGAAAGTAGTTACCTTTCGATGATCAGGAAGACGGTGAAGGGAGATGGTGATCTAGAGCGTCGAGGAACGTCGAGAGCTTTCGCAGAAAGAAGTGAGAGCATTTGCAAGCAC
Organism: Phaseolus vulgaris; assembly: GCF_000499845.2. Lineage (NCBI taxonomy): Eukaryota > Viridiplantae > Streptophyta > Magnoliopsida > Fabales > Fabaceae > Phaseolus > Phaseolus vulgaris. The sequence goes on from NC_023753.2 coordinate 18,798,339, forward strand.
GAAGGAAAGTGATGGAACAGTGGAGCGTAATGGGTTTAAGGGTTTTCGAAATAAGTTAGGAAGCGCTAACGGCAGATGAAGAGAGCCGTTGATGAAGCCACGTGTCGAACGATGGGTGAAGGGTTTGGTGGAGCGTCAGAGCAGCAGAAAGTACAATCGCTTGGAATTCTGCGTCAGTGCCACGTAGATCGGTGTTATCGAAGGCTCTTTCAGTCTTTTCGCTAGACAAGTCTTCGCTTAAGATTGGGGGGCTTGTGTACCGCCCTGGTGGTCGGGTGTGATGACGTGGCACCCTGCTACAGTGTAGGCGTGTTAACAAGGCGCCAGGTTGGCAGATAGGAAGGAAGTCGGGAGGCACGTGTAGTCGCCGATTGTTAAGTTGGCGTGTTCCGATTTCCAGCTTACCAGAATAGGCGATCGCCAGGTTGAAGATGAAGTCGCCAGATGATGACTCAGGCGACCAAGCAGTCATTGGAGATCGCCAGAACAAGCACATCGCCGAAGATGAAGGAGAAGCAGATTATGAAGGCGGCCGGCGAGACCACAGGGAAGGTGTATGAAAGTCCCCAACTCGCCAGTTTCAGTAGAGATCGCACTCCTAAGTTTGCTATGCACTGGGCAGTACCATGCATACGTAACTTAGCCAAAATGAGAGCAGAAGCGGCACCAAGTCAGGGAGCCTCCAGATGATGGCACGTGTACAGTTGGATGCGAGCCACGTGTCCAAGTCTGTAACTGCCAGGAGAGAGAAAATCACCAGGTATATAAGAGTTCTTAACAGACTTTCTGAGGTACGCACGTTCAGTTCATACACTTTACGCTTGCGAGTGACAGAGCTGTTTGTGAGAGAGGATTTGCACGGTTCTAGTTCTATCAGTTTTTAGTGATACAGTGTTTGACTTGAGCGTCGGAGTGCGATCGGCCGCAGCGGCGCCGTATCGTTTCTTTGCAGGTTCTTGAGATAGATCCCGAGGAGGAACGGAGGTGTGAAGCGGTGCGCACGTCGATCCTTTGACGAGGCATACTCCAGCGCTCCGGTCAACAGGCAGGATCAATTACATATCAATTTAAAAATATATAATAAACTTATTTTAAAACAAAAATTATAAATTTTTAATTGGTGAGTTTTATATATACGTGGTGAGTTTTGCATGCATGTATTATGTACATATTACAATATAATAATATATTATGATATTATAATAATAATTACATGTGTAATATTTATATGTAATTATAATTGTAATAATATAATTATAATATTATTATAATATAATATTACGTATAATAATAATATACGTAATCTATTAATTAAAGTGTCTAATATGTCTAATCTATTAATTAAAGTGTCTAATATGTCTAATCTATTAATTAAAGTGTCTATTAATAATATACGTATAAAAATAAATTGAAGTGGGAAGATAGGTATATAATTTATTAATTAATATGTCTAATCTGTCGTTCATAATGGGAGAGTTGTGAAATAGAAATTAATAGGAAAATCATTATTGAACCACTCCAAAGTTACATTGAATTCATGGAAGTGCAGAAAGATGTGGTGAAAGTAATGCTTCGACCCATTAAATTTAAGCCCCAAACCACCTGTTTGATCTTTTGGGTGGGCCAGTCACCCTATCCATCCCAATCTGCAATTTTCCTACTATGGTGATTCTTTAACTAAATGACAAATGGGACTAGGTTTCTTAGTTTTTTCAATGCATTTTTAAGACTTAAACACATGGTCATTTCAAAAAAATTAATAATATCAAAAAAATGAAAAGTTAAGTGAAATAAACTCCTATGTTACTCATGAAATGATAGATCTATCTCTTTAGTTCCAAAATCCATGTATGCTTATCTTATTAGAAACATAATACAAAATAAGACATGCGATAAAATAAAACTTAGAAATATGGAAAAAAAAAATTAAAGTATAAATTAAAAATAAAATTTATACTACACATCAAATTTTCGTGCTCTCTCTCTCTTTACTTTTTTCACAACAAAAGCATTTTTACCTTTTCATTTTTTTTAATGATCGATTTACAATAAATTTTATTATTATTCTAAAATTCTCCAATACGCAAATTAATAAAAGTTTTGTATAAGAATATATATATATTAAATAATAAATAAATATTTAGTATAAAATCAATATATTTTTATAAATTTCTAAACCTTTGATAAATAAACTAAAAGTAAAATAAAATATTAATAAAAAATGTATCATTCTATAAAATATTATTATATATTATTGATAATAAATTATACTTCAATTCATAACTGATTAATTAATATTTGAATAACCTTCTAATAAATAACTTTATATTTGGAAGTAGCTTGACTATTAAAATATATCAACTTATTATGACTAATTTAATCAAGGTCAACCATTTAAATAAAAAATTTAAATTAATTTTTTTTCTAACTTTTTTTTTCACCTTGTTTATACACTTATATTTTCATTTAATTATTTTAATTTAAAAAAAAAATATTCAACTTTCACCAAACATTTTCGTTTATTATTGTATTTAGATAAATATTTTTATTTGACTAGTTTAAATTGAAATTTTTTATCTAATTTTGATTTAACACTTTCCTCCAATCTCATATTTAAATAAATATTTTCATTCAATTAATTTAAATTTAATTTTTTTATTTATCTTTGGTCAAACATTTGTATTTGACCTTATAACATATAACTTTAGATAGATTTATCTTTGACAAGGTTTCTCCCTCATTTTTTTATCTTTGTCACACAGCTCTCTCTCCCTCAAATTCTTCCTCTCCCTTCTCTCTTCAGTTTTTCTCCCATAACTCATTTATTCCAAAATCTCATCACGCCATGTTGTAGCTGAGGAGTCAAGGTACATTTCTACCATATCATATTTTCAAACAGAGTAAGTTCATTTTAGATCTCTTATTCTTTGTTTTTCTCTACGATTTAGTTATCAATCTTAGTGGGGCCAGTTGGAAAAGTGTTTCTCTCAACTTGATTAACCTCATACTAAAATTTGGTAATATTTGGATAACTTGCTCTAGGTTTTTAAATTTTGAAGTCGTTCTCCTGAGGTAAAATTTCCATCAATGGAATTTCAGGTAAGGGAAGCTAACTTTAACTTTCAATAATACCCCAGACTAGAAGATCTGAATATGGAGGGGACGTGGTCCCAAGTTTCAAATTCTCTTGCAGGGATGTTATTTGATAAAATTGTTTGATTTTATGTTGTGTTAACATATATAAATATTATATTTTGATAGTTTGGAAGATAAATATTATTTTTTATGTTCGAAAAGTTCTTGAATGTTATGTGATTGAATGATATGTATTATATATGAATGAAAACTGTATGAAATTGATGTCATACATTTGGGATAATATATGAGTTATTGTTTGATGGTACATTAAGTATGAAAAACCTATGTTTAACAGAGATCCTCTAACTTCACTGATGATATAAGTCATGTAGACTAAAATATCAGGTGGTGAGAAGTTGATGAGCGAGTTCATACACACTGAGTCTCGTTGTAGATACTCGATATTGGATGTTTGAACTTACTCTGATCCTTGATGTATGGATTAGATGTTAGTAGGGGCATACTTAATGAGTCTTCCGGAAGATGGATTCATGTGCAATCAATGGGATTGAAATAAAATCCAATGATTGGGATTGAAATAAAATCCGATGATTGGGATTGAAATAAAATCCAAAGATTGTGATTGAAAATAGATCCATGTGTGGTATATATGAATGATGAAATTGGTATTGAAATTTTATATGAAAACATTTAAAAAAAATATTTATAAATGATTAGTTTAATTAATTCTTTTTGCATGAATTAAATAAGTTATGGAATTTCTTTTCATTAGTTTACCCTTACTTTTCTTGTTGTGTTGTGAGTTGTGATGATTGTACTACGTAGACGAGTAGATGATCATACAGGTGTCGGAGGGATTTGAGAGGTAGTTTTGAACCTGTTTTGAACTTTATATTGTTAATATTTGTATTTCTATGCGTTCTAATCATGTATTAAGAATGTTTGATAAACTTCAATTCTGTATAAAAATCGGTAGAACTTGTATTCTAATAGTTAGATGTATTTTTTAAAGTATTACATATCTTCAACAAATTAGTAACTACTTTATCATTTAATTCATTATTCTTTTAAGCGTACTCGATGGCTAATTCTAGATCCGTGCATGGATCAACACGTGGATGACTTCTTTTTATCCTATGAAATGGAATTGATTAAATCTTATGACTTGCTTTTATCCTATGAAATGGAATTGATTAAATAGGAAGATCTAGCTAAAAGTAATATAGAAAATGTGAAAAGTAAGTAATTAAAAGAAGTTTTGAAGTCATTTTTTTACAATTGTTGAAGAATAAATAGTAGAAACGAAATGTTTGATATATCTCTAAGAATAACATTTTATAAATTAATTAATTAAAATATATCTATAAATATAATATTTTTAAATTACACATTTTTTATAAATTAAAACATGTACAGATATAAAATTAATTACATATGCATATCAATGTTTATAATTTTTGTTTAAAAAATCATATATGTTGATTATGTTTAAAGCTGAAAATACAAGTCTAATTTAAGTTATTACACATTTAATCTATTAAAAATAAATTGAAGTGGGAAGATAGGTATATAATTTATTAATTAATATGTCTAATCTATCCTTCATAATTGGAGACTTGTGAAATAGAAATTAATAGAAAAAATTTAAAAAAAAACATTTGACAATTTTGTTATTATAAATTTGAATCTCTCGTAAAAATCATTTATAATATAAGAATTAAAAGACAATCTTACAAGATTAAGAATATGTTAATCACAAGTAAATGAATATATATATATATATAAATATTTGAATTGATACTTGTAATTATAGAATATGAAAGCATTCAACTCAATCTTCATCAACATCTTCGAATGCCCATTCATAACTTTTGCGAAGTTCGATGGAGAAGAGTAAGATAGTTGGCAACCATACAAATTTCCTTCAACTCTTCATGACTAAGTCTCTTCACCAATTCTTGATCATATTCCTTTGATATCAACTCCATGATTCGACTCAGAATGTGGCTGGAAACTCTGGGAAGGGGGAAGATAACTGAATCGTCAGTATCAGTGGCGTTGATGAAAGCTTGAATAGTCTCCATCTCTTTTACAGTTGAAATTTCCACTTCTATAGTCACTCCATCTGAAGTTACCAGTTTAACCTTTTTTACTGCCTTCGATTTTTCTTCCTCTGCTTTCCTTAGCATAACAACTTCCGACTCTTCTCCTTTTCCTCTCATTGTTACTATATAGCAAGAGAAGAAAATTGCAACTGAAACCAAGAGAAATAAAATTGTGAAGTAGATGGTCACAAACAAAAAGTATATATACTGTTAATAAAATCATATATAAATTTCTATATATAGATTCATTTCTATATCTTTTTAACTCATTTCCCTTTTTATGATAAGAATATCAAAATTTAATAGATATGATAGGATTATTAATTAAATAAAGTTATCCTTAATTTTTTTAGTATAACATTACAAAATTCAATAAATTTTAATTCAAGAGATAATATAATTATAATTATATAACATTGAAATATATTTTTAATTATTTAATATATTTAATATTAATAAAATATCTCAAATATTTCTTCTTTTAATTTCTGTTAGAAAATGTGTTCGTGATTAAACAAATAAAAGTTACATATGTGATTTTTACTCTTAGTACATAAATGTATAAAGTTTAGATTTTGTTAACATTGATCTGTAAGATTTATTTTAATGTTTATAATTATAAATTTCATTGTTAACCAAGAATATATATATATATATATATATATTACATGAGATAATATAATTATAATTAAATAATATTAGAAATATTGTTTGTTGAATTATTAACACAAAAATTATTATTTTGTGTGAAAAGTCCTAAATAATATATATTATTTTCTAGATATATAAGATAATATCATATTTTTCATCGTTAAAGGTATTTAATACTAATAAAATATGTTATCAAATCTTTCTTAATTAATAGCATAAGTTGTTGTACTTTAATACATAGTGCATATACTTTAGATTTTGCTAACATGTATCACATGAAATAACATAAAATATATATATATATATATAAAATATATATATATATAATATATATATATTAGGATAATATAGTTATAATTAAATAAAATTATAAATGAAGATATTATTTATTAAATTATTAATGTAAAAGTTAATTTTTTCTGTGATCTTTTGAAAAGAATTTTATTCATTCTATAATGCATATTATTATTTGAAATATGAGATAATATCATATGTTTAATTATTAAATGTGTTTAATATTAATAAAATATGTCATCAAATACTTCTTATTTAATTTCTAAAAAAATATCATGGTAAAATAAATAAAACTTGCATATACTTGTTTACTTTTAATACAATAAACATATATATATATATTAAAATTATTATATGAGATAATATAATTATAATTATATAACATTGAAATATATTTTTAATTATTTAATATATTTAATATTAATAAAATATCTCATCGAATATTTCTTCTTTTAATTTCTGTTAAAAAATGTGTTTGTGATTAAACAAATAAAAGTTACATATGTGTTTTTACTCTTAGTAAAAAGTACATATATGTGTAAAGTTTAGATTTTGTTAACATTGTTCTGTAAAATTTATTTTAATGTTTGTAATTATAAATTTCATCGTTAACAAAATATATATATATATATGTATATATATATATATATATATTACATGAGATAATATAATTATCATTAAATAATATTAGAAATATTGTTTGTTGAATTATTAACACAAAAATTATTGTTTTGTGTGAAAAGTCCTAAAGAATCTATTGTTTCATTTTATTATTGATCTGTACAGATTTATTCATTCAATAATATATATTTTTTTCAAAATATATAAGATAATATCATATTTTTCATCATTAAAGGTATATAATACTAATATAATATGTTATCAAATCTTTCTTATTTGATTTTTATAATACTAATAAATAAATAAAAATTACTTTAATACATAAAGGTTGTATAGTGCATATACTCTAGATTTTGCTGACATATATCACATGAAATGACATAATATATATATATATATATATATATATATATATATATATTAAGATAACATAATTAAATTAAATTAAATTATAAATGAAGGCACTATTTATTAAATTATTAATATAAAAGTTAGTTTTTTCTGTGAATTTTTTTAAAGAGTTTTATTCATTCTATAATGCATATTATTATTTAAAATATGAGATAATATCATATTTTTAATTATTAAAGGTATTTAATATTAATAAAATATGTTATCAAATACTTCTTATTTAATTTCTAAAAAAATTTTATCGTGGTAAAATAAATAAAACTTACATATATGTTGTTGTTTACTTTTAATGCAATAAACATTATTAATTTAAGGCGTAATTTAGATTTTGTTAAGATTTTGGTGTAAGATTTATTTAAAATGTTTTTTAATTATAATTTTCATTTTTTTAATAAGTATACTTAAAATTATTATATGAGATAATATAATTATAATTAAATAGCATTGTAAATATTTTTATTCAATTATTAACACAAAAATATAGTTTTTTATGTGAAAAATTTAAAGAATTTTTAGAGTATTTTGTTTTATTATTTATCCATAGATATTTTATTTATTCTAAAATGCATAATATTATTTTGGAAATATATAAGATAATATAAATTTTTTTATTATTAAAAGTATTTAATGTCAATAAAATATCATATAAAATATTTATTGTTTAATTTCTATAAAGAATGTCACCGTGACAAAATAAAAGTTACATATATTTTTTACTTTTTGTTCTTACAAAAAGGACCAAGAACACTCGAACCGAAACAACAAGATGGCCTTTTACACAAATCTTCTGATTTCGGGCTATACTTTCGGTTTCCTATTGGGCTGGATTACTTCTTGGGCTGGACTCTCAACTGGGCTAGACTCTCGGCTGTTCCTCTCGGCTGCTTCTCTCGGCTATTCATCTCGGCTGCTCCTCTCGGCTGCTCCTCTCGGCTGTTCATCTCAGTTGTTCATCTCGGCTGCACCTCTCGGCTACTCCTTTCGGTTGGTATTCCTCACAGGTGGGGGGATGTACCTGCAAGTCGCTCTGATGCCAAAGTCAGAAACAATGTAATGGTTTTTCAGATAAAATCACTCTTACCTTTTTCTTGTGCTGACCTCCTATTTATAGGGTTTCGTTGATGGGCCTTCTACAGTACTTTTGGACTTTCTTCTCACACCTTTTTATTACTTTTACACCCCCTTGTGCAAGTTCCTTATTTAAATTGGGCTTTATTATGATTTCTATTATCCTTTCAGGTTTCGGTCCAGACATTTCGGTTTTAATTTATCACTTTGATTATTGAACATGTAGTTCTCGGCCTATACCTCTCGGTTTTAGGCTACCAGTACACTGGCCCCCGAGACAAAAATAATTTATTTATATTGAAAGTATTTGTGTCTTAATATAATATAATAGTTTTGAGTTTTGATTTGATTTGGTATTTAATGCCTTGGTTTTCGTAATTTACTTTTCTGAAAGTACATGATTTGACATGAAATGTCTATTTTAACCGTTAGATCATATATATTTTTGAATAATTTTGTGTGATCATAACGTTTCAAATTCTAGGGTTCACGTGGGTTATAAATAGGTTCCTTTTTGAGCCTTTTTATGATTGTGAAACTTATCGCTATTAAACAAGAAGCTCATTTTCCATCTTCAGTTAATTCTGGCAAAGGTAATGTCTCTTTCAAGCTTTTCTGCTAGTGATGATTGTTCGAGCGCGGGTGGTGAATCAACTGGGCGAGTGGTTCGGGAAGAGGATCATCCAGACTCAAAGTCTTCATCTGCTACCCCTTCTTGCATGAATGACTCTAATGGAGCCCCTACTATTGATGTTCCTCAAGAAGTCGATTTTATGTTGCCTCGGAAAAACCTTCGTCGAGGTTATCAGTGGGTTAACCCTAGAGTTCGGGAATATTTTTCGAAGTATCGTTCTGCTACTGAACTTCGTAGTTTTCTTTCTCATTCTCAGATTTATTATTCTGATATTGAAAACGATATTATTTCTTTTCGGCGTGTTGGAGATGTTGATAACGTTTGCCATGGCCGAGAAGATGATAGCTATGAATTTTTCTATTTTTATGCTTGCTTTTTTAGAGACCTTCATATTCGATTGCCTTTGAACAACTTTCAAATAGGCGTTCTTAATTTTCTTAATGTTGCCCCTACTCAGCTTCACCCTAATGGTTGGGCTGCCATGCAAGCTTTTAGTATTTTGTGTAAATTACTGTCGCTTTCTCCTAGTCCTGCTTCGTTCCTGTATTATTATAGTTCTCGGCCTGGTAAACGACCAGGATGGCTTTCTCTTATTAGTAAATCCAACGTTTGCTTCTTTAAACCTTTTACATCATCATATAAGGATTTTAAGGGAGGTTTTTTCAAAATTCTAATAGAGCCGATAGGGAAAGAGTATTTTTTCAATGGAGAGTCTCCAAAATTTCCTCTTTACTGGACAAGAGATCCCGTGAAGTTTAATTCAATATCTTTTCACTCAATGGGGGCGGCCGATCGTCATGTTATTGAAGTTTTCAGTCACCTCTCGTACCAAGTTCCCACTCGCGCCTTGCTACAATTGTATACTTCGTCCCATCCACGAGAAGATCTTATTGGTAGGTGGTTGTTCTTCATTTTCTTGTTTTATAGGATGTGTTTTTTAACTTTGCTAAGTTTTTTATTGATTTTCAGCTTTGATGGCAAGCACAAATCCGAAAGCTCGGTCTTATTTTTCGAAGCTGCTAAACAAGGTAGGTGATGTAACTCCTCGGCGTGAAAATGTGGTGAATCCTGTTGTTGAAACGGAAGAAGCGGAGCGTGTTGCGCCTGTTGAAGTGGTTGAAGTTGCACACAATGTTGATGTTGTCGGGCCTTCGAAAAAATCAAAGAAGCGAGATAGAAGCAGCAAGAGATCGCACTCTTCTTCTCGGCGTCATCGTCGCGTTGAGAATGTGTCGTCTGAACCGCTTTCTGAAACCATTTTTTGTGCATCAACTAAGTATGCGAAGTTTGTCCAAACTTCTTTTAACGAATCGTCTTATAATATGTTGAAAAATATGGATGTTGCTTCATTAGCTGATTCCATTATTGAATTGTCGAGTAGAAGTTTGTTGATTGGAAAAATGATGAAGGAGAAAAATGGAAATTGTGTGTCTTTATCTGAATTTGAAAAATTGAGGACTGACCTTGCTGAATATAAGGAGAAAACGAGCTCTTTGTTCGAGCAACTAGAAGAGATGAAGAAACAAAAAGGTGAACAAGAAGTTGCAAAGGAAGAGTTTAAAAAGAAATTGTTGAATTGAAGAATGAAAGCTTGAGGTCTAGTGAAGAAAACGCTCAACTCCGTAAAGAGAATCAACTGCTGAATGAGAAGGTGTTAGCGTTATTGTCTACGAACGAAGCCGACAAGAACGCAATCAAACTTATGGATGAAGAGATAAATCAGCTGAGGACCAACGTTTTTGAAGCCGAAAGTTTTATATTTGAACAACATCAACTTGGTTTTGAGAAAGCGCTTCAGCAAGCAAAATATTTTTACAAGATTCCACTTGATGAAGGCAACTTTGATGTTAAAAAGGATTTTTACAAGGGTGAATTGGTGCCGGCTAACGAGATCCCAGACACTGATGCTGAAGATGTCAATATTGAGAGCTAGAGGGGCGTAGGTTTACTTGCCGAAAGTAGATTTATTTTGAACTACGAATCCATGTATGGATGCTTTTTGATATGCTAATCCATGTGGGGGGATTCGTTTTGCTAAATGTAATGTCTTTTTGAGAACCTTAATACATATAAAGTTTGCTGGATTATCAACTGTTATATTATTTTGCGTTATTGATCGTATACTACGTAATTGTCACCTACCAATTTAATTGTAATATTTTTAATGCGATGACGTTTTGTTCACACGCCGAGTATCTGTCGGTTTTTATCCGAAAGTTGTTTCGAAATAGCGGATTCTTTGCGGATTTTGTAATCTATGAACGCATGAAATCAAGTTTGTAAAATATCATAATGGGTTATTGATTCATAATTTATTAGTGACTTATCCAATTTATTATCAACATAAGTATGGTATGCGAGTGAATTTTTTATTGGAAATGGAAGCGTCCGAGATCACTAGTTTTTATGAATGTACGAATTTTCGGGTGGGTTTTCACTTAGAGTGAAATCATCCAAGACCGAAAGTTTTATGAATACATTTCTTTTCGGGTGGGTTTTCACTTAGAGTGAAATCATCCAAGACCGAAAATTATGTAAATGAACGACACATTGTTAATGGATAATGCTTCTTCATTGATGGATAGATATATATACAGAGTCTTCTTTGTACATCTTCAAATTCAACTAAAATAAAACTTTAAATGACTTGTATTCCATGTTCTTGGTACTATTTTTTCTTCTAAAGTTTCCAATCTGTATGCTCCATTTTGCAAATTTTCGAGTATTCTGAATGGACCTTCCCAGTTAGACGCCAATTTTCCATGTCGCGGATCTTTTCGTGCATCAGTTCGCATTCTCCATACTAAATCCCCCTCCTTAAAATCTCTGAATTTTACTTTCGCATTGAACCTTTTCATTGCTCTTCTTTTTACTGCTTCCTCTTTTATTTTTGCTCGTTCTCTAAGTTCTTCAATGAGATCAAGGTCGGTTCTCAAGCATTCGTTGTTAATATTCCAGTCTTCTATCTGCCTTCGTAACGTTGGTTCATTCACTTCTACAGGTAACATTGCATCCATCCCATATGTGAGGTTGAATGGTGTTTCACCAGTTGAAGTTTGTGGTGTGCATCTATATGCCCATAAGATCTCTGGTAACTTCTCTGCCCACAAACCTTTGGCATTTCCTAACCTCTTCTTCAATTGTCCCAAAATAACTTTGTTTGCAGCCTCCGCTTGTCCATTCGTCTACGGATGTTCAACTGAAGTGCTTGTTGACTTGATTCCCAAATCTGCATAAAATTCCATAAGTTTTTTGTCAATGAATTGTCGGCCATTGTCAGTTATTATGGTGTGTGGGATTCCAAATCGACATATTATATTTTTCCATATAAATGTTTGAACTTGCTGAGCTGTTATCTTAGTCAGTGCTTCTGCTTCTATCCATTTTGTAAAGTAATCTACAGCGACTATCATGAATTTAGTTTGTCCCCGGCCGAGTGGAAATGGACCGAGTATATCAATTCCCCATTTTGCAAATGGCCATGGAGAAGTAATTCCTTGTAACGCCTGTGCTGGTATATGGTTCAAACTTCCAAACTCTTGACACTTCTTGCATGTTTTAACATAAATTTCACAATCTTCTCGGAGTGTTGGCCAATAATATCCAGCTCTGCAAACTTTTGTTGCCATTGTTCGAGCTCCACAATGTAAGCCACATATTCCTTCGTGAAGTTCTTTCACTACATATTGAGCTTGCTCTTTTGAGAGACATTTCAACAAAGGTATTGAATATCCGCGTTTGTAGAGTTCATCTCCAATTAACACAAAACTAGCTATTTTTTTTGTCATTTTTGTATCCAATTGAACACCTTGCTCTTGATTCTTTATGGCTTCCATATATGTTTCTATCCATTCATCTTTTGTTGTGGTGACGTTGCAACATTCCTCGAAACCGACTGTCGGGTAACTGAGGGTTTGTTGTATAACCGAATTGTGTTGGAGTTGCCGTTGTTGACTTGCCAATTTGGATAATGAATCTGCTTTCATGTTTAGTTCTCTCGGAATATATTTTATTTCAGCTTGTTTGAAACATTGCATGACATTTAATACCTTATGATAATATTGCATCAATAATGGATCTTTTACCTGATAATCTCCTCGTACCTGTCCCACTGAGAGCTGAGAATCACTTTTGCAAATGACGTTTTCAACTCCCATGTCTCTCGCCAGTAGTAGTCCTGCAATAAGAGCTTCGTATTCGGCCTGGTTGTTGGATGTTCTGAACTCGAATCTCAATGCCATCTCTATTTGGAAGTTGTCTGGTCCTTCAAGTACTATCCCTGCTCCGCTTCCTTTTTTGCTTGACGCGCCATCTACATACAATATCCACTGCTCCTGCTGTGCTGTTGTCGGCATCTGGATGATGAAATCTGCAAGGGATTGAGCTTTGATTGGTCCTCTCGGTTCATACTTGATTCCATATTCGGAAAGCTCCATTGACCATGTCACCATCCTACCTGCAAGTTCTGGTTTTCTCAAAATTTTTGATATTGGATAATCTGTCCTCACAATTATCTGATGATTCTGAAAGTATGGCCGAAGACGTCTTGCGGCGTACACCAAGGTCAAGGCAACTTTTTCTACTTTGGGATATCTGGTTTCAGCATTTTCAAGGGATCTACTTACAAAGTATATTGGTTTCTGGTCCGGATTCTCTTGGATTAACGCTACTCCTATGGCTTCATTGGAAGTTGCTAAGTAAACTATGATGGGTTGGGTCAACTCAAGTTTGATTAGGATCGGTGGTTCAGCTACCATGCTTTTGATTTGAGAGAAGGCTTGCTCACATTTTTCATTCCACTCAAAGGTTTCAGATTTTTTTAACAAGCTTATTATCGGTTTAGTTTTTTCAGCTAAGATTGGTAAAAACCTTGACAATGAATTTAGTTTTCCCACTAACCTCTGCACCTCTTTCAGGTTTTTCGGGTTCCCCATCTTCATAATTGCTTCACATTTATCAGGATTAGCCTCAATCCCTCTGTTGGTTAACATAAAACCTAGAAATTTTCCACCTTTGACGCCGAACACACATTTTTCTGGGTTGAGACGTATATTGTACTCTCTTATGCGTGAAAACACCTCCTCTAGATCTCCCAAATGTTTCTCCACTTCCTCTGACTTCACAACCATATCGTCCACATATACTTCCATGTTTCTTCCAATTTGATCTTTGAACACTTTATCCATCAATCTCTGATACGTTGCTCCGACATTCTTTAAGCCGAAAGGCATGACTTTGTAACAATAATTTGCCGTATCTGTGGTAAAAGCTGTTTTGGGCACATCCGGCTCATACATCTGTATTTGGTTATACCCTGAATAAGCATCGAGAAAACTCATCATTTCTTGTCCAGACGCCCCATCTACCAATCGGTCAATGTTGGGCAATGGATATGTATCTTTCGGACAAGCCTTATTTAAGTCTGTATAATCTGTACACATTCTCCACTTTCCATTCGGTTTTTTGACAAGCACTACATTGGACAACCATGTCGTATATTGAGCTTCCTTAATGAAACCGGCTTGCATTAACTTCTCAGTTTCTTCCATTGCTGCCTTTCTTCTCTCTTCACCCAACTTTCTTCGTTTCTGAGATATCGGTCTCGCTTCTCGGCATACCGACAACTTATGACAAATTACCTTTGGATCAATTCCAGGTATATCAGACGGTGTCCAAGCGAACAAGTCTTTGTTGTCGCGTAACAATGTGACAAGTTTGTTTAACAATTCTTCGGGCAAACTTCCACTTATATAAGTGCATTGCTTCTCGTCCCGGCCTAATACCACGGCTGTAGTCTCTTCTTTCGGTTCCAACCTTTCATCATTTAATCTTGGGTCCAAATCCGCCATTGCCACCATTCTTTCGGTATCTTTGTGTGTTTTTAAATTCATCTTCAGACCGGCTGCATAACACTCTCGAGCATCTCTTTGATTAACATAGACTGTTGCTATCTCCCCCTTTTCTATTGGAAATTTCATTGCTAGATGTGGTGTTGAAACTATTGCTCCCAACTTATTCAAAGAAGAACGTCCTAACAACACATTATATGATGTAGAAGCATCCACCACCAAATATCTGATTTTAATCTTTTTAGTCTTACTCCCTCTTCCGAACGTAGTCATCAAATCCACATATCCTTTCGTGCTGACTCTCTCCCCTGAAAAACCAATGATTTGTTCTCGGAAAGGTACAATGTCTTCTTCTTTTAGATGCAATCTTTTGAAAGTATCCCAAAACAAAATATCAACTGAGCTTCCTTGATCAACCAAGGTTTTCATGACGGCATATTCGGTTATTTCTACTGTTATCACCATAGGATCGTCGTGATCGGGATCAATTTCTTGAAAATCTTCATCTGTAAAAAGCATTGGTGGCAAAGTTCTTCTTTTAAAAATGTGGTTAATGGTCCTTATACTTCTCCAATGTTGTTTCCTTGCTGATGATGATTCTTTTCCAGAGAAACCACCTGAAATAGTGTTTATAAACCCCCTGACGGGTCTCCCCAAACTTCGTTCCCTACTTCTCCTTACTGATTGTGTGTTTTGGTAAACCCTGTCATTTCTTCCTTCTGATCTTCCACCTCTTCTATCATCTCTTTTTTCTATTCTTTTTTCTCTTTCAAATCTGTCTGCCCTTCTTCCCCCTGTTTCGATTCCTTTCAATCTTCTCTCCGGACTTGACCTCAGTCTAACATTTCCTCCTTGAACAAAACGCTTCAACTGCCCAGCAATTCTTCTATTCTATCTTTTAACCCGACACACTCCTCTGTATGATGGCCATGATTTTTATGATATTCACAATGTTTGGTGTGGTCGGCCCTTTCCGGTGTTCGCGCTTTTCTAGTTGGTGGTATTATCTCTGCCGCCATGGCTTCTTGTAAGACTCTTGTTCTGTTTGTATTTAAGGGTGTGTATTGCTGGAACTTTCGGCTTCTGAATTCTTCCCTGGCTCTTCTAGCCATAGGTCCACTTTCTTTTTCTATCACCTTTTTTTCACCTCCATCCATCCTTGCCTGATTCCGGAACTCTCTCAGTTCTTCCATTTGCATGAACTTCGACGCTCGTTGTCTTAGCTCATCTAAACTAGTTGCGGGTTTCTTGCAGAGACTATCAGCAAACGGCCCTGGTTTTAGTGCTGTTATCATATGATGCATGGTAACCTCTGGGCTGAGGTTTCGAATTCCCAGGGCAACCTTCCCAAAGCGTTCCATGAACATTCTTAACGACTCTCCCTTTTCTTGTCTTATATTCACCAAAGCAATCAAGGTTAAATGATGGGGACGACTAGTTGCGAACTGAGCTCCAAACTTTTCCACCAATGTATCAAAACAATCTATGCTCAAGGGCGGAAGGCGTGTGAACCAACTTAACGTTGTCCCTTTTAACGTTGTAGGGAACACTCTGCACATAATAACATCGTTCCATGTATATAGACTGATCTGCGTGGTATATACCGCAACATGTTCATCAGGGTCCGTGCTTCCGTCATACTTGTCAATAGTTAAACTTCTCCAATTGTCAGGCAATGGAGTATCAACTATAACATCATAGAAGGGATGTTTTCTTGAAGATGCTCCTGCAAAAACTTCAGAATCTCCAAGGAATCTTCTTTTCGTTTGGGAACTTTCATTATGATAAATCCTTTCATTGACTTGTGCTCTTGGCTGAACAGTTTCAAATGATGCATTCAAAACTGTCTCCTCTTGTAGTTTTCTCCTCGTGCGTGCATTTTCGGCTCTTAACATACTCAGCTCTTCTTCATTACTCTTTTTTAACGTCTCGAACTCTTTCTGCAGCTGCACCAACATTGTCATTGGCATACTGACATTATCTACTTGCTCTCCTTCTTGTCCTTCTCTCTGATCCATCTTGTCTTCTACCTTTCTTTCTAACTAGTTCTCGGCCCCACGGTGGGCGCCAAAATGTTCTTACAAAAAGGGACCAAGAACACTCGAACCGAAACAACAAGATGGCCTTTTACACAAATCTTCTAATTTCGGGCTATACTCTCGGTTTCCTATTGGGCTGGATTACTTCTTGGGCTGGACTCTCAACTGGGCTAGACTCTCGGCTGTTCCTCTCGGCTGCTTCTCTCGGCTATTCATCTCGGCTGCTCCTCTCGGCTGTTCATCTCGGCTGCACCTCTCGGCTACTCCTTTCGGTTGGTATTCCTCACAGGTGGGGGGATGTACCTGCAAGTCGCTCCGATGCCAAAGTCAGAAACAATGTAATGGTTTTTCAGATAAAATCACTCTTACCTTTTTCTTGTGCTGACCTCCTATTTATAGGGTTTCGTTGATGGGCCTTCTACAGTACTTTTGGACTTTCTTCTCACACCTTTTTATTACTTTCACACCCCCTTGTGCAAGTTCCTTATTTAAATTGGGCTTTATTATGATTTCTATTATCCTTTCAGGTTTCGGTCCAGACCTTTCGGTTTTAATTTATCACTTTGATTATTGAACATGTAGTTCTCGGCCTATACCTCTCGGTTTTAGGCTACCAGTACACTTTTCTTATGTAATAAATGTTTTTTAATGTATATTTTAGATTTTTTAAGCGTGCCATGTAAAATTTATTTGAAATATTTTTTAATTATACATTTCATTGTTAACTGGAATATATATATATATATATATATATATTATTTTTTATTTTGAAATTGTTATATGAGATAATATAATTATAATTATATATATTAAAATTTTCAATATTTTTTAAATAACGTGTAAATAGTTTATTTGGAAAAAGTGGATACCAGTTTTATGGAATGTTTGTTTGCACATTGTTCAAAATGATGAAAAGAAAAATCAAACTAGTTTGGTCTATAAAGTTTGTCATGTTCTATAAGTGTTATAAAAAAAATTATATTTATTTAATACTCAGTAAAGAGAATTTTAATGTATCTTGAATATATATATATATATATATAAAAGATTTTATTAAAGAAGAAAGAAAGATTGATGAAAGTCTTACAATAACAAAGAGTTTAAGATCTTAAGTCATTTTTAGTTGTTGTAGTTATAAGAAAAAAATATTATTTGTATTTAATAGTGACCTAAAAGAGTAGATTAAATATTGTCTTGTCATAAGACGCAATCTTTCTTCTATGGAGCAATCTAATGATCTTTTAGATTATTTTCTTTATAAACTTTTTTATCTTAGTCAAGTGTGATTATTCTCCAAAACATACTCGATTTTAGTTAAGAGTGACTGCATCCAAATAATACTCTACTTTTAGACAGGTGTGTTTGTATTTCTTTATTTTTGATGATTGTGCAAATAATGTTAGAACTCTACATTGAGCGGATAAAATCTTTTAATTTATTTTGACATTTTGTTTTTGGATATATGTAAATATTAAATTTCCTATATATTTTTGAGATAATTTATGAATGATATTTATGCACCACACTATAACTGAGGGGTTAAAGAACATTTCTACCCGAACAACAAATCCTCAAATAGAGTAAGTTCATATTTGCTCTAAAGATCCTTTATTATCTATTTTTCATTAGGATTTAGTCATCAATCTTGGTGGAGTCAGTTGAGAAAAGTAATTATCTCAACTTATTCTACTATATACTAATTTTTTTTTTCTATTTGGATAACTTGCATTAGGCCCTTATATTTTGAAACTTATCGTGCTTAGAGACTCTAATTCTAGAGATTGCTTGGAAAACAAACAATTAAGGTAAGGGAACTAACTTTAACTTTCAATAGTACTCTAGGCTAGAAAATCTGAATGTGGAGGGGACGTGATCCCAATATTCAATTTCTATTGCAGGGATGTTGTTTATTTATATATTGTGTTGTTTGTTTATATATTATTTAAACTTGTAGAAATTTTAGATTTTGATGGTTTAGTATTTAAATGTTGTTTTTTTTATGTTAAATAGACTTTTGAATGTAGTGAATCACGTTTTGAATGATATTATATGATAAAAATTGTATGGGGTTCAAGTCATACATTTGGGATAATGTATGAATTGATGTTTGTTTGTGTATTAAGTATTGATGCTTATGAGGTGTCACATATGATCTAAGTCACATAAACTAAGATATTAGGTGGTGAAAAGTTGATGGAGGAGTTCATGTACATCGTGACCTATGAGATGCACGACTTCGGTTGTATTGAACTTACCTTGATCATTTCTCTTAGATTCATTTATAATCTAAGTTTTGAATATTGGATCAGGTGTTAGTCTCTGGTAGAACTTACTTAATACAGGTTTTACATAATGCGTCAATGCATCCATGTGGGATCTATGTGATTGTTTTATGTTGGGATTTGAAAAATATTGAATAATTAAGAAATTGGTCCATGTAATTTGGTTTGCTCTTTTGATTTAATTGTATATATTATAAAAAAAATCACTAGCTTAGTCTTGTTTTTCTTGTTTTGTTGTGAACTACAATGATTGTACTAAGTATACGAACAAATAATTATACAGGTGCAAAGAGAGTCTGAAGGGCCTTAGGATGTGATTTTGAGTATGTGTATTGTAAATATTATATTTATACAAGTCTTAATCATGTATTAGGAACCTTTTGAAATACTCTAAGCTTGTATAGAAACCTATTTATTTAGATGTATTTTTTGGAGTGTAACATAATAATATATATATATATATAATTTAATTTAGGCGGTTTAAAACTAAAATGATTCAAAAATTTACAAAAAAATTATATTAATAATTACAATTTTATTTTTTTTTATCTATTTTTTACTCAATAAAATTGTTTTAGTGAAAAAATTGTTTATTATATTGAAATACAATATTTTATATTTAAATTTAATTAGTAACTGATTATACATGAATATATCTTTAAGTATTTGTTTACGATCTTATTGTACTCTACTTATATAATATATTTATATATTAGAAAATATTATTACAAAAAAAGTTTTATTTCAAATTTAAAATATAAATTTGTGTAATTTATATATCTATAATTAATTATTAAAGGTTCTTTTTTTACACATTTTGTTTTTCAATTTTATCTTTTATAATAATAATCTAACAATATATATAAAAGGAGATTCTTTTTCTAGGTACACATCTCGTTTTTAATTTTATTTTTTATAATATTAAAATACAATAAATTTAAAAATTATTTATATTAAATTAAAATTTTGAATTTTAAAATTTAGAGAAATTTGAATTTGAGAAAAAAAAAACAAAAAAAACAAATTTCTTACAGTTTTATTATTTAATTAACTATTTTATTTTAAAATTCAAATAATTCTTTCTAATAAATATTTTAATTACCCTCATTTTTATTTCAGCTTCTCAAGGAATGAATTAAAAAAATTAAGAAAAAATATATAATATGTAATATATTACATATCAATTTAAAAATATATAAGAAACTTATTTTAAAACAAAAATAATAAATTTTTAATTGGTGAGTTTTATATATGTGTGGTGAGTTTTGCATGCATGTATTATGTTATTATAATATAATACATATTACAATATAATAATATATTATAATATTATAATAATAATTACATGTGTAATATTTATATGTAATTATAATTGTAATAATATAATTATAATATAATATTACGTATAATAATAATATAATAATATATTATCATAATATGTTATAGTTATTTGTATGTAATAATATATATTACTTATTATTTATAATAATATATAAATGAGATTTTTTTTGTGATTTTTTAATACATATGTTTTATTTTTGTTCTCTCTCCTTTCTCAACATCTCAATTTTTCTTACACTGTTACAACTTTATTCAACTTTTAAAAAAGTAATTTATAATATTATATAGTTTGATTGGTAAAAAAGGTAATATATATTTTATATTTTATTCATTTATTAATTAATTATTTTAGTTCAATTTTTTTTTTGAAGCAAACTAAATTAAAGTATTATTTTATTTATTAACGGATATATATATATATATTTAAATTCTTTTAGTTATTTAAATTTATAATAATGTATTTATTCTAATTTTTTTTTTTTTTATTAATAGGATTGAAAAGAATTTTACATCAATTGATAGTCGTTATACTAATCTTTATGCTAAACAAAAATATTGTCTTTACATGTTCTTATTATTTATTAAATCTTTTATTATAAATTATATATTATTAATGTATCATACATACATTATATTTAAATTTTGTTATGTATTATTTTTTAAATTAAAAAAATTATAGATGACATGTTTTATAAAATTTCTATAAATTTAAATTATATTTGTACCTGAGTGGAGAGATAGGGTCCAGGCACGGTCGGTTGACGTAGTGTAACTGCTGACGTGTCGATCTTCTTCTCCTTCGGTCGGTCGTTCCTTCTTGGTGTCTCCTTCGGTCGGGCGGGGGAGGGTACTTGCGAAGGCACACCGACACTCAAGTAAGTATGAGATTCTAAGTGTGGTTTAGCAAGTGAATGAAAACGTACCTTTCTCTGGCTTGACCACAACATTTATAAGATTGCCTAATGGGCTTTCTATCCCTTGGGCTCAGGGTGGTTATGGATAGGTCTTGCCAGTCGTGCTCCGGAATACCCGAGGAACATATCTTCTTTCAACGCGTATTCCATATTCTTCGGAGGTGTATCTTAACCGCCTTAGCTTGTCACAGGTGCACTTACATTTATTATGCGTTCGGTCGGTCGGCCACGTGTGTTCGTCCGGTGCCTACCGGTACACTTGCCCCCCAGGCTCGAGGTGAATAAAAGCCGAAGAGTCGTACTGATTGTTGGGTTTTCCAAGGTGTCAGAAATTAATGATAACGGCATGATGGGACGTTTTTCTTTTTGTCGAAGGCGGCGGAGATGGATCTAGCGGTGTGGATTGAGTGGCGGTTCAGCTACCGGCTGATAGAGGCCGTAGGATGAGTGGGGATCTAACGGATGAGGGTGAGGGAGAAATGCTATAAATAGCGCTTGCATTTGCAGAGGGACTACGTTTTCTTGAGTTCGGCATCCGAATCGCTCCGAGCGCCAAGTCCAAATTGCGAGTTGTGTGGCTGTACGATCCGTCATTGCCGACTGATTGTGAAAGGTTAGTTATGTCGTCCCAACTTTCTTCAAATAGAATAGGGAGTAGAGAGTCGAGCGAGAGTGGGGAGTCGTCGTCCGGTAGTAGCGAGAGTTCTAGTGGGTCGTTGGGTCCGACCTATGATTGGGTTGAGATTGCCGTTAGGAATGCCGCTACGATGCTTAGGAAACCTGATGACCTGGATAAGGTGATAGCAAAGGCTTCCCTTGTGCGTTCGGGTCTACCGTCGGACATTTTAGTTGCCGAGATATGTGGGTATACCGACCGTGTGTGTCATGGGAGGGAAAATGCTCCGGTAGATTTTTTCTTTATGTATAATACTTTGTTTGTCGATTTAAGAGTGACCCTGCCGTTCGATGAGTTTACGACCGATGTGCTAAGGTTTCTCAACCTAGCGCCGACTCAGCTTCACCCGAACTCATGGGCGTGTTTACAGGCCTACCGGATGGTGTGTTAGCTTTTTGACCTGACACCCAGAGCGGAGGTTTTCTTATTTTATTATAATACGTATCCGGCCAACCCAGTAAGTTGGGTTTCGTTGGTGAGTCGTCCGGGGTGTGTTCGTTTTGCGGCCTTCACCACGTCATACAAGAATTTCAAGGAGAGGTATTTCAAAGTGTTCGTAGAGCCAAACGGTCGAGAACATTTCTATCTGGCCGAGGGTGGCACCAAATTTCCCTTTCATTGGACGCAGAATCCAACGGCTCTCACCACGAATTCCCGAACGGCCGTATCAGTAATGGGCAAGGCTGAGATGGTAGTGTTCGATCAGCTACCTCACAAGTTGCCCACGAGGGAGATAATTTCCTTATATACGTCGTCCGACCCTTGGGCGGATTTTGTTGGTATGTTACTTTGTAATTTGGGTTGATCGGGTTGTTTCATTAATAATGTATAATTCATGTATGTTTTGTAGAGATAATGACTCGGACGGATGCATCCCTTAGTGCATACATGAATGACTTACGCCGACAAAGGAATCGACAGGTTGGTTCGGTCGAAGCGAGTGGGGTATTGACGGTTCAGCCGGCCACCACTGTTCCTGCCGGGGGTGCTTCGGCTGCGGGGGCTGCCAAGAAAAGGGGACGGCCTGCTAAAGGGAATCAAGAAGGAAGAGCGGGTCCTTCCCGGACGACCTCGGAGCCGACTTTGCTAACGGTCGACATGGAGGTGGCGGCTCATTTGCAAGTGGAGCTGACGGCGAAGGACAACGAGGTTTTTTCCACCATTCCCACAACTAAGCTGATGGTGGAAACCTTGGAGTTACAAAGCCGAGCGCTCATAGCGAGCCGAACGGTGGTTGAAGAACTCGAGAGAGTGACGACCGTCACCGTTCCTCGGTTGAAAAAGGACGTGACCGAGGCCACCCAAGCCGCGAAGGCGGCGGCCGAGATGGCCGAGAAATTGAAAGCCCAAGTGGAGGAGAAGCGGGCGACCGTGAAAGCGCAAGAGGGATTGACGAAGAACCTCGAGGCGCAACTAAAAGAGGGAGCCAACCGGGAGGAGGTGCTGAAAGCGGAAGTGACCAAGTGCCATGACTTTATGCTTCGTATTAGCGAAGAGTATTTCCGGTTGGGTATCCAACAAGCGGCCTAATGATAATTCGGATGCCAAACGAGGCATAATTAATTTTGATTACGTTAAGTAATAATGATAATTCGGATGCCGAACGAGGCATAATAAATTCTGATTACGTTAAGTAATAATGATAATTCGGATGCCGAACGAGGCATAATAAATTCTGATTACGTTAATAATGATAATTCGGATGTCGAACGAGGCATAATAAATTCTGATTACGTTAAGTAATAATGATAGTTCGGATGCCGAACGAGGCATAATAAATTCTGATTACGTTAATAATGATAATTCGGATGCCGAACGAGGCATAATTAATTCTGATTACGTTAAGTAATAATGATAGTTCGGATGCCGAACGAGGCATAGATTGAGAGTGATAAAAGAACTAGGAGAGACGTGGAGTGTGATTTATAGTGCCTCGTTAAAACCTTCTCGGTCGTAAACCCTCCTTAGGGAAAAACCGACCGAGCGAGGAAAGAGTACACTTTTATTATTAAGTTCAACTGTAATAAAATTTGAGATGCGTGGCATTCCACGTTCTCGGTATGTCCTACCCAGATAAATGTTCTAAGTAATAGGCTCCACCGGCTGCCGTATCTGCTATGCGGAATGGTCCTTCCCAATTGCTAGAGAACTTGCCTCCTTCCTTTCGGGCGTTACTCCGCATTCGCCATACTAAGTCGCCTTTGTGGAACAGTCTCGGTTTGACCTTGGAGTTGTATCGTCTGGCCGCCCGAATTTTGCATGCTTCTTCTCTAATTCTACACTTGTCTCGAACTTCGTTGATGAGATCGAGGCCGACCGAGAGACTTTCCTTGTTTAGATCAAGATCAAGGGTTTGTCGACAGAGAGAAGGTTCTCCAATCTCGACAGGAATCATAGCTTCAGTGCCATACGTTAGGTTGTACGGTGTTTCTTGTGTAGTCGTCTGAGGAGTACAGCGATATGCCCATAAGACCTCTAAGAGTTTTTCAGTCCAGTTACCCTTTGCTGGGTCGAGACGTTTCTTCAGTTCGTTCAGGATGACCTTGTTTGCAGCTTCTGCTTGTCCGTTTGTTTGCGGATGTTCGACTGAACTGGCGATGTGTTTGATGTGGAGTTTCTCGTAAAATTCAGCTAACGTCCAGTCGGTGATTTGCCGACCGTTATCGGTGATGATGATCTGTGGAAGCCCGAAGCGGCAAACGATATTTTTCCATACGAAATTTTGAACATTGCGGGCGGTGATCGCAGTCAGAGGCTCGGCTTCGATCCACTTGGTGAAGTAATCAATGCCGACCAGTAAGAATTTACACTGGCCTTTATCGGGGGCGAAAGGGCCAATGATGTCCATACCCCATTAGACGAACGACCAAGGTGATAACATAAAATGAAGTTCTTCAGGTTTTTGATGGGACAAAGTGCCAAACTCTTGGCATTTAAGGCATTTTTGGACGAAATTGGTGCAGTCGCCTTGGACGGTCGGCCAGTAGTACCCGGCCCGGAATACTTTGGCAGCCATTGTTCGCGCGCCGGAGTGAGTTCCGCAAATTCCTTCGTGCAACTCTCGGACAACATAGGAAGCTTGGTCGGGTGTCAAACATTTAAGGAGTGGTCGGGTATAACCTCGGCGGTAAAGGTGTTTTAACAAGTGTCGTGCCTATGGCCATTCGGTCGTCCGGCTTCAGCGAAGTGCCGATATGTGTAGCGTGGCGATCATCGCGAAGTGGGAACGGATGCAAGTCTTCTCCTGCCTCTATACGGGGATCGTCCATACGAGGGTCGAGATCGACAAGGGCTATCATCTGTCGACGGGACATGCGCCGTCCGGAATGTCGGGTCGGGGATCGTCCTCTTTTTTGCGGGGGTCGGTCGTCCGGATTGGTCGTGTAGAGCCGTCGAGTTGGCTCACTTTTCAAACTTGCGACATAACATTCTCTAGCGGTTTTTTGATCGACATGGATTGTTGCAATGTCATTATTTGCCGAAGGGAATTTCATGGCTAAGTGCGGGGTGGAAACAATGGCTTTTAATCTGTTGATGGACGGACGACCGAGCAAGATGTTGTAGGAAGTTTGAGCGTTGACCAGAAGATATCGTACGTTTATTGTTTTGTGGAGACCGTCTTCCTCACCAAAGGTTGTATATAAGTCTATATACCCCTTAGTGTCGACCCGTTCACCTGAGAACCCTACCATTTGTTCGTTATAGGGTTGAATATCTAATTCTGGGATGCGCATTTTCTTGAAGATTTCCCAGTATAATATGTCGACTGAGCTACCTTGGTCGACCAAAGTCTTGGCAATTGCGAACTTGTCAATTTCCACGGTGATTACCATAGGGTCGTCCTGGGCTGGATCTATGGCTGTGAAGTTGTCGTCAGTGAAAGTGATCGGAGGTATGTGTGGACGCCTCCTCGTGGTAGCATGAGCGGACTGGATGTCCCGGAGATGTTTCTTTCGAGCGGAATTTGAGCACCCGCCACCGGCAAAGCCCCCGGCTATGTAATTTGCTTCGTGGTTCGGTTCGCCCAAGGTAACAGGTCCAACAATCATGTTGATGACTTCGCAGACTCGTTGGCGAGGGCGGGCGTTTCGGTCGGGACTTGTGCTGCGGGCGCGTGTACGCCGAACGGGGCTTTCACTGCGTTTCTGCGAAGCCTAGCTATGGTCAGTTCGACATTTGTAATCGTTACGGTATGACTGGTCGACACCACGGGATGGACGGTCGGTACTCCGTGGTGGGGACCTTGAATTCCTTGTCCTCTTGACGAACTGCTGCAAGTGGCCAGCCTGGATGAGCTCTTCGATTTTGTCCTTCAACGCTTGACATCCTTCGGTCGTGTGACCGAAATTCCGATGGTACTAACAACGCTTAGCAGTATCTGCATTCGGTGGTGTTTGATACTGTTTTAGTGTCGGAATTAAATCCGTTTGCAGTGCTTCATCTAGGGCTCGTCCCCTCGGAACAGTTAAAGGGGTGTAACTGTTGAACCTGGGGATTCGGCCTCCTCTGTTCTGGTCGGACCTTGGGGTGGTTCGAACGGTCCGTTCGGTCTCGAATTCTCTTTCTTTGCTCGGGGTTTGATCTTTGAGGACTCCGGATCCGACGACTTTGAACCGTTGGTGATAGTCAATGTGTTCCTCAATTTGCATGAATTTGGTTGCCCGAGTTCGAAGATCTTCCATGTCTTGAGGCGGCTTTTTGATGAGACTTTCGGTAAAACGGCTCGGCCGGATGGCCGAAACCAAATGGTGTAACGCAACTTCCTGTTTGAGCCCTCGGATATTCATGCATGCCTTGTTGAATCTATCTAAAAAGGTTCTGAGAGATTCACCTTTTTCTTGTTGTACCGCTAGGAGAGACATGAGGACATGTGATGCGGTCGGCTGGTGGCATATTGAGTGGAGAATTTCGCGGCTAGGATGTCAAAGTCGTCAATGGAGTTCGGAGGTAGCTCTGTAAACCAGGTAAGAGGTTCTCCCTGAAGCGACGTGGGGAATACTTTACACCACACATTATTATCTGTGGTATACAAAGTCATTTGCGTCTTGTAAACATTTAAATGCTCGTCCGGGTCGGTCGAGCCATCATAGAGTTTAATGGCGAGGCCTCTCCATTTGTCAGGAAGTGGTGTGGTGATGATTTCGTCTGTAAAAGGATGACCCCTTTTACTTGACTTTCTTTCGACTGTTTCAGCTCTGGAAGCAGGATTGGTGTCGGCCGGTGTAGGTATGCGAGAGGCGGTTTGGTCGGCCATATGAGATTGGCCTTCTCGTTTGGGATTATCGACCTGTCGCTGGAGTTATGCATTCTGCTATCTCAATAAGACGATTTCTTCCTCTTGGTGGCGTCTATTCTCTTCGTGTTGACGACAGTCTTCTATCCCCTTTTGCCGCAGTTCTTCCATCTGAGTTTGGAGGGTTTGAATCATAGTCATCTGTTCTGCCATAGCGTCGTTGTTGTTCCTTGTCGCAACCATTATAGCTTTAAAAATTGAGATTTTGCTTCGGCCCCACGGTGGGCGCCAATTGTACCTGAGTGGAGAGATGGGGGCCCAGGCACGGTCGGTTGACATAGTGTAACTGTTGACGTGTCGATCTTCTTCTCCTTCGGTCGGTCGTTCCTTCTTGGTGTCTCCTTCGGTCGGGCGGGGGAGGGTACCTGCGAAGGCACTCCGACGCTCAAGTAAGTATGAGATTCTAAGTGTGGTTTAGCAAGTGAATGAAAACGTACCTTTCTATGGCTTGAGCACATCATTTATAGGATTGCCTAATGGGCTTTCTATCCCTTGGGCTCAGGGTGGTTATGGATAGGTCTTGCCAGTCGTGCTCCGGAATACCCGGGGAACATATCTTCTTTCAACGCGTATTCCTTATTCTTCGGAGGTGTATCTTAACCGCCTTAGCTTGTCACGGGTGCACTTACATTTATTATGTGTTCGGTCGGTCGGCCACGTGTGTTCGTCCGGTGCCTACCGGTACAATATTTTCTACTTAAATAATATAAATTGAATCCATTATATTATAATTTAATAAATGTATTTATTAAAAATATTGTTTTAATGATAAGAAAGTTGAAAAACATATTGAAGATATAAATTTACTTAGTCTTCCATTTAAAGAATAATTAATTATTACAAAATCATCATTGGAGATTAGTGTTTTTTTTTAAATATATGTTATAATTTGTAATGACATTTATAAATTTATTATATACGATTTCGATCAATATAATTCTTTATAATAAACATAAAATTTACGATAACATTTAAAAAATATTTTATAATTAATAAATATTACAGTATAAGTTTATAATAATATATTTTTAAAATATAAATATATATATAAGTTTATTATGAATTAAAATATTATAGTATAAATTTTTATAATAATGTTTATAATGAATTAAAATATTATAATATAAATTTTTATAATAATATTTAAAAAATACATATACACGTAAGTTTATGATAAAAATAAAAAATATAAATATGCATATGTTATTACATATGTGTTATCGTTAGTAATAATAATATCTAAAGAAGAATTATTTTTCGGTGTATTTTCTAGTTTTATCTTTTAAAATATTAAAATATAACAAATTTAACAATTATTAACTTTAAATTGAAAATTTTAATTTTAAAAATTTTAGAGAAATTTGAATTTAAAAAAAAACAAAGAATCAAATTTCTTACAAAAATAACTCTTTTTTTAAATTCAAATAATTCTTCCGAATAAAAAACCACATACACAATTAAAAATACGTACAACAAAATTAAAAAATATATTTATTTTTATAATAATTTTTAATACAAATATTTTATAATTTAATTATATATTTCATTTCAATAGTTCTTATAATAATAGTAATTTTTTTCAAAAGAAAAAAGTGTAATTATTCATCTTTTAAAAAAAATATTTATTTATTTAATAAAATAAATAATTGAGTAATTATTTTTATTTTAAAATAATTAAATAACTTCTCTATTTAAAAATAACAGTTATATATATAATAATTTTTTACCTTTTAATATATATAATTTATCCTTTAAAGAAATAATATATTCCATTGTCGTTATAATTTAATAAATAAGTTTATTAATACAACTTTAATTTTTATAAATTATAGACACTCAAATAAATCCATGAACATTAATTTTGGTTTGGTCTCCTATTTAAATGTTTCTGCTAGTAAATAAGAAAGAAAGTTAAAATTTAGGGTGTTTAAAATTTAAATGATTAAAAAATTAACAAAACATTATATAAATCATTAAAAGTTGAATTTTTTATGAATAAAAATGGTTTAGTGAAAATAAATTGTTTATTTTATTTAAATATAATATTTAATATTTAAATTTAATTATATACATAAAGGGTCTGTGGTTTTATTCACTTTACTTATATTAGAGGAAAGATACTCCCTGTATTATTACTTTTCCAATTTTATTATGTGTATTCACATTTTTTTAAATATTAACGGAAACATAGACACACTTGCATTTGTGTATCCACATTTTTTAATTATCCACATTTTTTAATTACATCATAAGTTTATAAGTTTATGTGTATCTGTATTTTTTAAATATCAGCCTAATAATGGAGGGTTTATAAAAATATTTTTCTTGTTCAATCAATTCACATTCTTTCTACTTGGCAAACAAACTGAATTAATTATAGTACAAATGTGGGTTGTTGTATCCACAAAGAATTAAATATATCACATTATGATTATCTTTTATAATGAAGTGATTTGTAATTTTGAGGGTTTTTTCATATCAGTAGTGACATTAACCACATCAATAAGAATAGCACTAATAATATTTAAATTGAGAGGTGAATTGGTAAACAATCATTGAAGTAGAAAGATATCAATATATAGCACAAATATTGAAATTGGAATAACCCTCTTAATTTCTTTTGTTGTTATTATTTATAAATGCAATATTTTATTCAAAATCTTTGTTCCTATTTTGACCAAACAAAGTCGATTTCTCGTGCAAGGCTATCTAAAGTAGTAAGTCATTGTTATGATCTTACCTCTACATTAAGATGAAAATATTCACAATAGTCCCAACTCCGCACTATGCGATCATTGAATCTCATGGCTGGCTAAATATGGTTCAAAAACATGAAATCATCTTCTTGTCTCATTCATGCCCTATGGACAATCAACGGTCATTCCTCACCGTTAAGCATACTACTAGACCCAAAGAATTTGAATACAAAAGAGAAACATGTATCTATAAATAATAATAACTCAAGAAATATCACAGGGTCATCCATTCCCAACAAAATAGATTTAGCAACTCATGATAAGTGTAACGACGTAAAAAATAAAAACAGAGCCCCCCCCCCCCCCCCCACACACACACACGCACACACACACACAATGTTTTTCCTTTTCCTTTTTCTCTCTCTCCATCTCTCCAACTCTCTTCATTCTCTCTTAATTTCCTCTCCAATTTTCATCTATTTTAGAATCTGATCGGACCATGTTGTAGCTGAGGAGTTAAGGAACATTTCTATTGGATCATGTTTTCAAACAGAGTAAGTTCATTTTTGCTCTAAAGATCCTTTGTTCTCTATTTTTCCTTAGGATTTAGTCATCAATCTTGGTGGGGTCAGTTGAGAAGAGTTATCCTCTCAACTTATTCTACTACATACTGAATTTCTGTTTTGTTTTGATAACTTGCATTAGGCCCTTAAATCTTGAAGCTTATCCAGAATGGGGGATAAATCTTTATGGTTTAGTATTTAAGTTTTATTTTTTTTATGTTAAATAAGATTTTAAATATTGTGGATTGTGTTTTGAATGATATTGTATGATGAAAATTATATGGAATTGAATTCATACATTTGAGATAATATATGGACTGAGGTTTGTTTGTGTATTAAGTATTGATGCCTATGTGGTAACAGAGATCTCCGAGCTTCACCGATGATTTAAGTCACATAGATTAAGATATCAGGTGGTGAGAAGCTGATGAGGGAGTTCGTGCACACCGTGACATATGAGATGCACGACTTGGGTTGTATTGAACTTACCCTAATCCTTTATGTTGGATTTTCTAGTAATATTTGGATCAGGTGTTAGTCTTTGGTAGGAATTTGTACCGACTAGTCCTCGGGCGTAATTGACTGCTAGTAGACGTGGGGCCACGTAAGCTGGGTCCCACGAGCAGCATGGGTCGGCGCCTTGCAGACGGTACGCCTAGGGTGTTGAGGAGAGGCCAGGCCTCAGGTCGTGTGAGGTGGGTCCCACAGACGGTATGCCCAAAGTGTCTCGCAGACAATACGCCTAAAGGATCGAGGAGTGGTCAGACATCGGTCATCAAGATATGTTGACCTCGAACCTCGACAAGTCAAACAGCAGAGCTGGGCCACGAGAGGTGGATCCCAGACCACTCACCAGTTATCAGTTAGGGAGAAGCCTAGGTCACGAGGGTCCATGCGTGTGGTGTGGATGACGCGTTCAGGCGTAACACAAGTAAAGAGCCACTAGAAAAGATACGACCTGTGAGGATCACGTTCCGGGGGTGAAACTGCATGCATGTCACGTGAACAGTGATAGTTGTCGTTTTGCTGTCAAATTAATATGATTCTAGCGTAAACTTGTCTAACACTAGAGAGATGATAGTATAATTGTGGTAAGATAACCCCAAGTCGTCTCCCAACGAATCCAATAGTGATTTAGTTAACCGAATTCAAAATCTATCTACAAGCAATGAAAAGTTAGTAATAATAATAATTATAAAAAGGGGGTTAAGATAGTTATGCAGAAAATATAAAAGAGATTGAAATAGAAAATAAAAAGCGGTTGATCTCCAAGTTCTTCCACCATTGAATTCTTCACAGGTTCTCTAAAGATTAATCCTTTCTCAATCCTCCAATAGAGCTAAACCAGATTGAACATGCGCCGATCTGATTCAACTGAAACTCACCAGTAAAACATGCGTCTACTAGTTTAATCAATACCCACTTTGTTCCATGAGTATACTCCATGGGAATGCTTATCTCCTCTCTCTTGAATCATGCGCCCAAGAAATTAATTAGAACAATTCGAACTAACTAAGAAACCAAAGTTTAAGATAAGGAAGACTCTCAATCATGCGTTCAAGTACAACTTCTCACAAAAAACTAGTTTTCCAGAAGATTAGACAATAAAAAACACAAAATAAAACAACAAAAGGTAAATCCTAAACTATGATTCTCCTCCCAAAATTTGGTAGTTGTCATTTTGCTCTCAAATTAAGATGATTCTAGCGTAAACTTGTCTAACACTAGAGAGATGATAGTATAATTGTGGTTAGATGACCCCAAGTCGTCTCGCAACGAATCCAATAGTAAAATCAGTAAATCAGTGTTTAGAATCTATCTGCAAGCAATAAAAGTTAGCAATAACAATAATAATAATAAAAAGGAGGTTAAAATAGTTATGCAGAAAATATAAAAGAGATTGAAATAGAAAATAAAAAGCGGTTGATCCCCAAGTTCTTCCACCATTGAATTCTTCACAGGTTCTCTAAAGATTAATCATTTCTCAGTCCTCCAACAGAGCTAAACCAGATTGAACATGCGTCGATCTGATTCAACTGAAACTCACCAATAAAACATGCGTCTACTAGTTTAATCAATACCCACTTTGTTCCATGTGTATACTCCATGGGAATGCTTACCTCCTCTCTCTTGAATCATGCACCCAAGAAATTAATTAGAACAATGCGAACTAACTAAGAAACCAAAGTTTAAGTACAACCTCTCACAAAAACTAGTTTTCCAGAAGATTAGACAATAAAAACAATTGCTATAAAGAATTGAAAAATGAAACTTTTATTGAACAAAACCTCAGAACTCAATGGAGAATTACAAAAGAATCAACCAAAAAGGTTTAGCCTTCCATGCGGAGGCAAAACAAAAGAATTATAAAGAAGAAAATAAACTAAGAAAACCCTATGAAGCTCTCCTTTTCTCCTTGATGCTTGTGTCCTTTTATAGACTTTTTCTGCTCCAAGGATCTTGGGAAAATATTGCAATTTAGATTTTGTAAACAGTTTTCACTTTCCATAATTCTCTTTATTTTGCAGAAGATTTGCTTCCAATTCTGTTTCTGGGATCTTGTAGCTTTTATTTTCTCTTTCTTCTCCTCAGAATTTGTTTTCTGTTTTGATTCAAAGAAGCAACTTGGACTTTTGCATATTTGACCCATTCACAAAGGTAGACAACTTCATATTATTTACCCTAAAAACACAAAATTACCAAAAATAATAGTTAAGGCCCAAATAAACCCAATTATAAGAATATTAATTAAAACAATGGATTTATTTATTATTATAGTCCAATAATCTATGATTAAGGCTAATGAGTGTGAATAAATATATGCTCATCAAATACCCCCACACTTATCCTTTTGCACTCCCGGGCAAAACACTCTAAGGTTTAAAAAGAAAAGAAAAGCAGTGCAAATAACAAATAGAAAATTCTAAGAATTCATAATGAAAGGCATTAATTGTTATTATGTTTGTTGAATATCCTAGATGTGCAGATCCATGTTAGATCTATGTGATTGTTTTATGTTGGGATTCGAAGAAGATTGAATAATTCTGAAATTGATTCATGTAATTTGGTTTTCTCTTTTGATTTAATTGTGCATATTATAGAATTATATTTTCAATAGCTTATTACCCCTGCTTTTCTTATTGTGTTGTGAACTACGATGAATGTACTATGTACACGAGCAGATGATCATACAGGTGTAGGAGGTTCCGAAAAACTTTAGGATGTTTTAAACCTTATATTGTAAATGTTTGTATTTGTGTAAGCCATAATATTTTAATGAGAATGTTTTGAAATACTCCAAGTTTGTGTAGAAATCATTAGAACTTGTATAACTTGTATTATAATAAGATCCTATAGTATAAAGAATGATCAGAAGCTAAATTACAACTAACAAGGATCCTTTGATGTTTTGGCCCGTTTGGCTTCTGGACTTTCTTCTACAGAGACTTGTCTTCACTTCTTCTGAGGTTTTGACCTTCTTCCCCTGATTGGATTCTGAAGTTGATAAGTGTCATAATTTAGTAATATTTCATACAAAAAGATAGACACTTATGAACTTTAATTGATAAAATAATTATAATTCAACCCTAATTTGGGAATTTGAACCTTTTTACATACTTTTGGATTATAAAATGAATGTGAACGATTTATTCCCAAATTTGTGTTAATTTCATGATTATAGGGGAAATGAAGATAAAAAGGCTAAAAGAGAATGCACAAGTTAAAGACAAAGTTGGAACATTGAAAACTCGCCTAAACTCGCCAATCAAGATCACTCCAGAGAAACTCGCCAAAGACTTGCTTAAGCGAGTTCACTCCAGTGAAGTTGGGTCTTTTCTTGTAAAACTTGCTTAAGTGAGCTCCCCTGGTGGTGAGATGGTTCTTTTACGCGTTTTGACAGCTTGGTGAATGTTGATGCATTCCAACTTTCCATTTTTAGCTTTGTATATTCTCATTCTGCCCAATCATCTCCATTCTTCCCTAGAATTATGAAATTAATACAAATTTGACAATAAATCGTTCTTATTTAAATTAAAATCACAAAATATGTAAAAAGGTATATATTCATAAATTAAGGGTTATTTTATACTTATTTTACCAATTAATACTCATAAGTCCCTATATTTTAATATGAAATATTACTAAAATTTGGCTCTTATCAATGGGATACTCCAAGATGAGTGGTGAAGAGCCGCCACTTGAGGTGTTGTGCACTCAAGATAAGATCTGAAGATAATAGGAGACTCAACTCACTAAACACTTTGACAAAGTTTCTTTACTTTCAAAATTCAATGTAAAAGTACATTAGGCAAGACACCCTTTATATAGGAGAGAGTGACTTGGGGAGCACGAGTGAGAGGGGTAGGGGCGTCATTTGTGAGCAACCTTCTAGAAGGTAGATCAAAGAAACCCTAAACCTATGTGCACATGTCATGAAAGGTGGGCTTGTCACAAGCCCAAATTACTAAGCACAAGCCCAAATTACTAAGCACACCCTACTCTAACTTATTCTTCTATTTGGACCCCCAAAAAGAGCCAAAATTATCTACATAAACTTCATGTAAAAAGACAAGAAGAAAGAACATCTGATGTTATGGCCTATGTCCAGTTCTTCTTTTGCTGAGGTCTTTCTAATGTTTAGTGGGGCCTTGTCTTGGATGTTGAGATGACTGACCTAATTGTGAAGTGTTTGTGGTATGAATTATCAACAATAATACATGAGAATAAAGGAACCTTGGTATGATTTTTCGAAGAGTGATGTTGGTGGGTGCTGCAAATTTGATAAAAGAACTTGTGAAAGATTTCTCAATTGAGCAACAAAATGAATCGAATTGAGTCTTGTCGATCTTATCTTAGTGAGTTTGTTTTGAATTGGTGTGAGTGTTTGTGTTTCACTTTGTTATTTTACTTTTTTGACTTTTCAAGGTCATAAGAATGTTATGATATTTTTCCCTTTTTTTTCTTTGTGCTCTTTTGCGGGGTTTAGAAACAAAGAAAAACAAAAAAAAAAGTTTTCCAAACAAAACGGGTCCGTCACTACGCTATCAATCATAAAAACCACAATATATACCATCACTACAATGAATAAAATTAACTCTACTATTAGAGAGAAAAAAACTAGGAAATAAAAGATAAAGGTTGAAGAATTTACCTTTGATCCTCTTCGAAGAAAGTAATGTTATTGCTAATAGAATTTAAAAAAGAATGAAAATTGAAGTAAACTCAAATAGAGAATATCTACAATATGTTTGAATTCAAAACCGTTCCACATATAACAATTGCTTAACAAAGGAATGCCCATGACTAAATAAAAAAAGTAAAATATAAGTATGAAAGTAAAATTAAAAATTTGTGAAAAAAAAATTATGAAAAGAATCCTTATTATATATTATTATAAATTATAAATAATATATTTATAATAAGAAAATAAATTTACGAAACAAATTTTTATTTTAAATTAAATATAAAATTATGAAATTTATATATAAATAAGAAAGAAAGTTAAAATTATAAATATAATT
Source organism: Phaseolus vulgaris (assembly GCF_000499845.2). NCBI lineage: Eukaryota > Viridiplantae > Streptophyta > Magnoliopsida > Fabales > Fabaceae > Phaseolus > Phaseolus vulgaris. Next base: position 18,834,397 of record NC_023753.2, read on the forward strand.
TTAGTTATAAGAAAATCCGTAACATATTTTCTACTTAACAACTTTTTATAATAAATATTTAATAATTTTATAAAAATAAAAACAGCATAAATGAATATAAGCAAAACTATTAACTATTAATTTAGTTTAGTTTAAATTTTATGTTAAATTAAAAGCAAGCCAAATGGAACTAGGCTTAGTTACGGTTCCAGTATATATAATAAAAAACCAAATCAAATCACAAAACTCTAATGAGATATGATTAATATGAGTAATAACACACATAATTCTTAAAAAAATAAATTAAAATAACAGTTAATTAATCTACACTTTTAAAGATACTTCTTATTATGTATGAGAGAATAATAAAGATATATTGATATCATTGTATTAATAAATACTTTTATACTTATCTACATTCATCAACATAATCTTTTCTATTGGAAGTTTTAAATTTCCAAATCTAAACTTTTATTGTTTTTAACCATCCACATTTTAATATTATTTTGTTTCTTTACAATTACACACATACATTTCAATGTTTTTTTTCTTATTTCCTAATTTCGTATTTAGAAACTTCCATGCAAGCAGTATGAATAAATAAATAAAACATTGCAGTATATAAAATGTAAATCAATAATTAGGAAAAATATTAATTTAACCTCGCGCCACATTATAAAGACAAGAGTTCCAATTCTTTCCTACACCACGAAAAATAAAAAAGACAAGTTAGCAAAAGAAAGAAGAATATATAAAAATTATTTTAAATCCATTAAAAGACAGACATGTATTTTATCAGTTTTTTTTTCAATGCAGGGCATTTAGTCATTTTTTAAACAAGTTTTGTTGGGATAAACCTTCTAAAATAAGAATTTGCCATTTTTGTTTAATTTTTAAGAAAAAAAAAAACTTGGTCTAATATGCATGAGTATTGATGGCGGTAAACTCGCTTAACGGCTAAGATTTCCGATCCCTGAAATTCTCTCTCCTCTAAATTTTCCAAAACTGACTCAGTTTTCTCGCGAATGCCCAGAAGGAATATTTCTTTTTTTTTTCTTTTTCCTTTTTCTTTTTCCAAAACTGTAAGAATAATTTAATGTGTTGGGTGTATAAATACAAAAATACTGATCCCAGATTAATCCAACGACGACCATCAAATCTCACCATCCAAACAGAAAACAAACTACGAAACCCTAATCTGAAACGATCATTTCTTCTCTCTCTCTTTCTCTCTCTATCAACCGCCAAACTCCGGCGTCGTTTTTCTCTCCTCCCTACCCGATCCAGAACCTTCCAGCCTTCTATTTCAAGATCTCGCCCCACGCGCCTCCTACGCTGGACCACGCGCCTGTTTCCGCCTCCATGATGGTTGTGAGCGGAGGGAAGGGCCTCAAACGCGCCGCGAAGAAGAGAGTCACCGCCGATTTCTACGACTTCCTTACGTTCCCTTCGCCGTCCCTTGCCGAGGCAGAGAACTTCGCCGGCGGGCCCTTCCGATCCAACGTTCGCTCCTTCCTGACGAAGCACGCGCTGCTTCCGCCGCCGTACGCGCTGTTCCCCCACTTGTTGACGTGGCAGATACTCTTCCGCGTCGGCGAGCTCACCGAAGGCCCTGACTCGCCTGTTGTGTGCCTGGACGTTGTGCAAGAGGACGTCGCCAGATCCAGATCCGTTTACTGCGATCAGTGCCGAGTTTTCGGTGAGTTGACTCACCAGTACATCAGCCGGTTCTCTCTTGCATGAATCGTTTTTGGTTTCATCGCTTTTTTCCAGGTTTCTCTTCGGTTCCCGGTTCCCGATCTTCAACTTGTGAAAACATAAAAATGAAACGTTTCACCGAAATTATCGTGTTCATTTCGCGAGATGACTTTATTATTATGATATGATGATGATTATTTTATTATTATTTATTGTTATTATTACTCATACTTCAATATGCCCACATAATCATAAATTGGATGAAGTTTACAAGTATGATTAAGTGAGTTTACAAAAGAATAATATCGAGTTATTATTTTATAAGGAAAATGACCGATACATAACTGGAAGGGGACTATCTATCGTATCGTTGGTTTGGTTTCGATAAAATCCAGGGAGATATATTGGAGGATCAGAATTCAGAAGAAAAAAAGGGTTAGGTGGTAGGTGGGGCCATAAGAACTGACAGGTGGAAGGGTTTTGAGGTGCCACGCGTCAGTCTTCTTTTGTCGGAACTCTCCTTCCTGTCTTTGTTGCTTGACAGCTCATACTATTTAATGTTATATATTTAATTTAATATATTTAGTCATTATTGTTGTGGTCCAACTTTGCTTAGTTAGTACTGACGTGCTTCTCAAGTCGTGCGCCACGTATTCTAGTCTGGATATGCTGGTTTTTCCATGAAAATCTTAATTTTCATTGATCATAATCGTGATCTTTCCTTGTTTAGTGTTTTTTTTTTTTATGTTATTTATTAATAGGATTGATTATTATTTTTTATGAGGAAATTCGCGTGGATTGTCAATTTTTTTTTCTCTGTAAATATTACTATTATTTATTATATCTTTGAATTGAAAGTTATGGATTTATTATTTAGGTTGGAGCGGCCATCCAGTGTGCGGAAAGCGTTACCATTTTATAATCAAAGCAGATGGAAGCTCTATTGGTGGGTACCACAAGCCGTGTATGTGCTGTGGAGACATCTTGCATTTGTCAGAATCTAAGTAAGTAATTTATGCTACCTAAGCACTGCTTTTTGTTTTTCTTTTAATCTGTTCATGGAACCTTTTTTATCTTAGGTTTTTTTTGGCTTTTCAATTGATGTCTTGGGTAATCGATACCCGAAATAAATTTGAATATGTTTATGCTGGTCTTATTTCTGTCAATTTTGTGTTAGCTATTTACTTCTAATTTGCGTACTGTTTCTTTGATTGTAGATACAAATTTGGGAAACAAAGTCTCGAAAATTAGCGGTTCTCTAAATGAAAACAGTGTTGATACCGAGTTATTTTTCTATATTAATGTGGTTGATTGCTGAACTGGAATGCCTGTTTGTCAGAGCTTGAAATTTGTTGGGGCTCTGTATCATTGAGAGTCCTTTAGTTAAAATCAATTTTCAACACGTGAAGTAGATCTGTTAGTATGAAATTTCAACTTTGCTGAAGGAGAGGGTAGTTTCCTTTCGTTTGAAGCTCAGAGCATGTTTGGACTGCCTTTATTATGAAATTTCATAGTATGCTGATGGAGAGGGTAGTTTCTTTTCGTTTGAGAGGATTTCCTTGTTATTATTTGATAGAGCTTATCCCCAAAATCATGTTAACTGTTAAGTGAACCTTATTTTTGGATAAGTGCAATGGTGCTCTGTCCTTGATCTTACATTTTGGTAATGCTTTCTATCTTCAGATGCAAGTCTTGCAACCACGTGACTACCACTGATGATGTTGAAGACTGGGTGTACCACCAGTTAGAGAACACGACTCATCTTTTACATGGCGTTGTCCATGGCAATGGATATGGGCACCTTCTTCGGGTTAATGGCAGAGAAGGGGGCTCTAGATTTCTTTCTGGTTGTCATATTATGGATTTCTGGGATCGCCTATGCAAGACTCTTGGAGTCAGGTTAGGATTTTTTATTGTAATTACGAATTCCAATTTCTTTTTCTAAAATATACTTCAATTGTTTTGGAACTAATTCTTTCTGTCATTTCTATTTTATACTTGTGTTATAATGACACTCTGGTCACCTAATTAGCATGTCTTGGAGCTAATTTTTTATATATATAATTTCTATTTAATACTCTGGTCGCTCGTGACAGTCTTGTCACCTAGTTAATAGATAGATGGGGAAGAATGATACAGAAGCATTTCTTAAAAAATAAATTATTGTTCAAATTAAACTTCGTGTCACATAAGAATGACCCTGTTTTAGAGGTGAAAGACATCTACAGTACTCAACATTTTTGGGTATCTTGAAATAACACAACCCTTTTCACGTGGGAGTAGTTGTTTTGGCTATTTGTGGTTTATGTGAACATAGCTATGGTTTGAACTCTTATCTTTTCTTCACTTTTGTTGTGGGCAGAAAAGTGAGCGTGATGGATGTTTCAAAGAAATATGGGTTAGAGTATCGCTTGCTCCATGCCATTATGAAGGGACACCCATGGTATGGCGACTGGGGTTATAAATTTGGCTCTGGTAGCTATTGTCTCACGCATGAAGCATACAAGTCTGCTGTTGAAAACCTATCCAACCTACCCTTGTCCACCTTTTCCCAGGGACAGATTCCGATGCCCCATTCCCGTGTTCAGGACATGATAAAATATTTCCAATCTTTGTCAGAGCATGAACTTGTAAATACAAGAGACCTCTTTTGTTTCATAATAGGCTTGATTGGTGATGCTCGCAAGAGTGTATCAAATGTGGATGACACAACCTGTAAGAAGCGTCGTTTTAATGCTTCTGGACTGTCAATTTCTTGGGAGAAGACTGACATTGAACGTGTGGAGCAAGCTATGATCAGAGTGCTGCGTGCAGTGTCCGAGTCTAAGTGGGTGAATTGGCGTGCTCTTAGGGGTGCGGCCTGCAAGGTAGGCTCTCCAGAACTGCTTGATTATTGCCTGGGAGAACTGGGAGGAAAAATGGTCTATGGTGGAATGGTTGTTAATAGCCGGTGCAATACGCAAACTGGAGTTTATGAGTTCAGGTTAGATTTCAATCTAATTCATATGGAATGTTTAACTCCTTAGAGGAAGGTCTTACATACTGACTCGGACGCGAGTCATGGTATATATGCAACGATGCTGCAGTTTTAGGATTTTGTAAACACGGGCTACTTGATTGCATGAGGCTGAATTTGATACTTGTTCGTGGCAATACTATCATGCATGAAGGTTGACCCAAATTTTTTTTTTTGAGTATATTTGATCGTTCCCTTGCTTTTTCTCTTGGGGTTTTTTCATCTGGTTTATTGCTGAAGTGTTTGCATATGAAGTCCACTAAAATTGAGTTTGGACCTTCAAATATTGATGTTCTTTTCAAAGCATTAATGCCTATTCATTTGTATTATTTGAAATATTCTCTTTTGATTTTATGTGGTGTGATAATGTGAATCGGTTCTAATATTATGGTATTTTATTTGCTTTTTAGACTCGAGGCTGCCACTGGTGCTTGCTATGGAATTCTAGCAAACAATAACTCTTCAGCCTCGAAGTATCCATCTGAAGACAACCTCCTACAATGCTTGAGATATTTATACGACTCTTTGCTTCATCCTCAGATGATGGTCAACTATGTTGAAGCAGGGACAAGGACTCTTGCGATGAGCTCAGTTCAGAAGCTTTTTGACTGCAAGCAGTTTGTAAAAGATTATAGTCCTGAGTTGTTGCCTTTGTCAGATTTGCACAAGTTACGCATCTCATGTCAGGTTGAACTCGTAGATGAATCTGAAGATCCTGAAGTTATTGCCCCACCGGAATTAATAGTGCTGCCCATGAATGCCACAGTGGCCGAGCTTAAAAGTCAAGCAGCGAATGCTTTTCAAGATGTATATCTAATGTTCAGAAGATTTCAAGTTGATGAGCTAGAAGGCTATAGCGGTGTTGAAGATTCCACCCTGGTCAAGCTCTTGTTAGGATCGAAAGATGTAGTTTGTGTACGAGGAAGATGCATTGGGAAGAATGGGTTAAGTAAGTTCCGGATGGAACGAGGACTTGAGAGGTGGACTGTAGATTGCAGCTGTGGGGCGAAGGATGACGATGGGGAGAGAATGTTGGCGTGCGATATATGTGGAGTGTGGCGGCATACTAGGTGTTCTGACATCCATGATACTGATCCTGTTCCAGCACGTTTTGTTTGCCTCAAATGCCAAACCTCTGAATCAAAACTCAAATCTGGGGGGCACTGCAAAGATGAGACTGTCACTAACGTTAGCACTTCAACTAGTTGTTTCGGAAAACCCTTCCCAGTGCCATCAGATGTCAGTTAGTTAGGTAGTTATTAGATTTGTATGAAAAGCTCCTCCTCTTTTTTTTTGCCTAGGCCTGAAAGAACCTGTACATAACACACAGATAGGCCTTAGAATAGGTTCAGGGACACGGCATGTCTTGTTCATATTTCAGGTTCTTCCTTAGCTTGTTTATTTTCTGTACATACTGACTGACTGACGAAGGATATGGAGGGCGTAAAATCAAAATATTCTACTTTCTTTTCTTTTCTTTGGTTCTAACAGCTTCATGGTTTTCCATAACATTTCAACCCTTTTTCTTTATAATGCTGTAATTGTAAGAAAGTATCTATGTTTTTAAATTTTTTACAACTTATCTGTATTTTCTCCTCGGTATGCTGCTATCAAGGATTTTAATGAATATATTTAAACTAAATGGTGTCACAGGGACACGTTTTCTTTAGAACTACGTAACCGTTCTATTAAATCAATAACTTTTAAATAATATTATTTTGAGAGTATAACTTTTGTATGAAATATTACATGTTTCGTTAGAGATTTTTTTAGTCTAATAAGTAGGGGTGTCAAATGGTGGCCAGTAACCTGACATAAAGTGGATTGGCAGACTAGTCTGCTCTTTTTATTTTATTTTTTAATTTTTTATATATTTATTTAATTGTAGTCATAATATCATGTTTTAAATAATAAAAGTAAATTAAATTTTAATATTTTAATTAAAAAATTTACTATCTAACAATTAAGTAAATATCAAATACTTTAATAATTAAATTGATCTATATGATAGGTTCAATAAGTTGACTTGTCTTGTCTTGTTTAAAGCAAATTCTTCTTCTACCTTCTTCATACTTCCTTCCTTCACTACCATATTAATTATAAAATCAGATTTAAAACAAGCTAAACAACCTACATTCTTAAATTATCTCAGCTTAACTTTATCCCTCTCTTTCACACTTCTTTGCTTCTAGGTGTTGTGACATTTTATATTTTTAAACAACCTCCATTCTATATTTTTATATTTTTAAAATAATTTCTAAATTATCTTCTAATAATCATATCATCACAAATTTTAATAAATAATCGTCACAAATTCACTATACTGTCCTTCAATCCAAACAACCTCTGACATCCCTACACATCCTTTCTAATTCACTCCCTCCCATTCACACAAATTTCCACCTCAATCCAAAGAGGGTCTTTATGACAACACTTTTAACCTTATTCCTCTCTTTCATTGACAACACTTTTATTTCTATATAATCAAGAGAACAATTTTATCATTTAAACGAAAAAATTAATAAGAAAAATTGTTGTATTCGACTATTTTTAGTAAAAAAATAAATGTTTTCTACTCTATTTTTATACTTTGTCTATTTTTATACCTTGGCTAATTTTTAGTTTAAAAAATTTATGACTTTCAAAAGAAAAGAATGATTAAAACTTTTAAAAAATAAAATATTATTTTCATTCAAACTAATAATAAAAATAAATATATATTTTAAATATTTTTAGATTTAGTTTGATTTAATTTTTTTATTATTAGAAGAAGAATAATTTAATCATGTTAACTTATATTTTTATAACACAAATTAGTTTAAATAATTCAATAGTTAACTTTTCTTAATATTTAAAAATAAATAACATTAAATATATATTTTAAATGAAAAAAAATCAATTTAAACGTGATATTTACTAATTTTGTTTTTTTTATAAAAAACTTTAATTAATTTTTTTTAAACTTTTAGTATTTTTTATTTATATATATGTTTTTCTAAAAAATATTAATATAAATTAAACATTTTATTAATTATATTTATATTTTAATTAAAAATATCATTAAAATTAAAGAAAATATAAAAATATGAAAATACAGAAAGAATTTGTCCACCTAAATAATAGCGGGTAAAGGGTCGAACTGCCTGCCGGACGGCCCTCTTTACTATCTTACTAATAAGATGCTATATCAATCAAAATAATTAATTCATTCGCCCATTCAATTCTGATCCACAAATTTAATCAACCCGAATTAACTACACCACCTCAATGTTTTTATCAATTACTGTCTCAATATAAGACACTTCTCTCACTACACATATTATATATCTATCTATATATATATATATATTACTGTAATCTATTTATGTAAACCAATTATAGTAAAATATATTATTTATGTCTTTTAATAATAGAACTATTATAAGTATTTAACAAATTCATTTTCTTAAATATAGAGTTATACATATTTGTACAGTAGGATCTGATTTCAGTTATATATAAAAAATTAAAAACAATTGTTTGTGTTTCAGTTTTCATTAAAAAAAAAATCTATTAATAGGGTTGTAAACACCCTAGGTTGTGATGATGGTAAAAAGAAAGAAAGGAAGAGAAAATAAAAAATAAGTAAAAAAGGATTAATGTCTCAACCTTCTATTTGGAAACAAATTAAATGGTAGCCTTCCACTTCAATACTATTCTAATTTAGTAGAATTGAATGTTATTCTAATTTAGTAAAATTATTAAGATTGACCTGATATGATAGGTCACCTCAAGTTAGGTCGGGTGGCAAAAAAGAATTGGCTCAAAGATAGGTTATTATTAAATAATGCATTATTATTATTATAAGTCAATTTTCATTTAAAGATGGTAGAATTCAATATACACCCCCGCTTAAATAATTACAAGCACTCACAAAAATGGATATCAGCTTGTTATACATACCCAGAAACACTCTTAATATCTCCCAATACTACAAAACAATTTTAAACTCTGTACATACTAATATACCCACATATCATTTTGTTTTAAACCAATCTTCATAAACACCAAAGTTCACATCCTTCTTTTCATGCTTCCTTTGTTTCCCTAAAGTGTTCAAAATAATACTCTTTTTATTTCATCAATTATTTTATTAGCATCAAACTAAAATATATACATGTTAATTATTTAAAGTTAATGTTAATGGTTAATTTTAGTGTTTTCTTTGCAAGATAAATACTAAAACCATTATTAACATACCGGTTTAACACTTGGTCTAAAAAACACTTAAATCAGTAAATTTTCAAAATTATTGTTTCTTAATACACTTGCTCCCTATGCATATTTATGTATAGGTTTTCTCATGTTCTATGCCACATTTATAATTAATTATTAATTATATTTAAAAAAAACTATCATTCAAAAAACAAAAATAAAGTAAAAAAAAAAATCTATCACAAAATGTATATATTTTGTGCAAATAGAAACAAAAATAATAATTTAATAGTCATTTTGAACAAAATTAAAATTATGAATAAAATATAATTGAAATTTGGAGCCTGTAATGTACATAAGAATATTAAATGTTAGTAAAGTAGGCACCACCAGTGCCATAAGCAACGTGTCTACAGCACTCGCAAAATGAATAAAGGGGGTAAAAAATTTGTGCTTCTCATTACCAAGTTTGGTCCCACTTTAGGACGCACTCATCACATTTTGCACTTTCTTTTCTCTTAAATCTAATGGCAACCAGCTAGCTGAATCAACTTTCTTAACGACCCCAACTTAGTAAGGTTTAGTTTTTGTCTTACATTAAATATTAAGTAATCATATTATGGATAACTAATCAGATCACAATATATGAGGTTAAGCACATACAACATAAAGTTTTGAACTAAGTTTGAAAGTTCAACCTATATATGGCCACATGTAATGTCAAAATGCATTGCTTGAATGTATTAAATTTGTAGTAATATATTTTATGTTTTATGTCTAGAGTTTAGACACACTACACTCACTTAGTCTTTATTTAGGTTAGGTAATACAACAAGAATTCATAACTAATAAAAATAAATAAAAGATAAAAAAAACAAAGTAATAATATAATTCAACTAGAGAAAGAATAAACACATTTCTTTCTTAAGACTTTAGGAGCAAATAATAACCTCTTTTATAAGTGAAAAAACAACCAATAGAAAAACCTTAAAGCATAGAAAAGAAAAGGAAATGATTATGGTATCTTACTAAAAACATAATATACTTCTTTTATATTTAACAAAATAAATACCTGCATAATTGTTTTCTGATGTAACTCTTCTCACAACAATACTAAGAAAATATTGTACTCAATTTATAATAACGAAAGTAATTACCAAACTAAGTTTGTGTAAAAAGAGAGGGAGAGCACATGGACATCATTATGTTGTAATTACCAAACTAAGGGGAAATAGAGCACATGGACATCAAATTAGTAAAAAAATAAAAAATTGTGTAAAAAAGAAATTCTTCAAATGAAAAGAAAATAAGCACCAAAGAAAAGAAGATAAATTTTTTAGGTTATATGATAAACTAAGACTTTATCCAATGGTACACTCAAAATTGATAATTTTATAGCTTTAAAAAAAGCAACAATACTAATATTAAAAATAAGTGAAATATGATTAAATGTGTTGTAACGAGAGATTGAGATATACTTTTCTTGAAATACAATACATGGTTTTGAACCAAATCACACAAAGAAAAAAAATGTGTATAATTAATATTGTGAAAAAAATGTGTGTAATTAATATTGTGAAAAAAAAATGTGTGTGTAATTAGTATCGTGAAGAGAGGAAAAGTAACTTGAGTATCCTAGTGAACTTGGAGGATATTATTGAGAAAGAATTCATTTTCAATGTTTCTTTTATTGAGAAAAGAGTGTTATATATAATAGTAATGTACTAATAAATTAAACAACTTTGAAAAATAAAGAAAACAAAATAATTGATTATAATATCTATAATATATAATTATATTTTATTCTAATTAAAATCAAATTAGTCTAACGGTTAAGAGAATAGTAAAAATAAATTTTAAACTTATCTAGTAAACTTAGATGTTTCGAAATTTAAAATAGAGATGAATATAAGAACAAAAACAATAAGTACATATTCATCATTATTTCAATATTTTATTTAGAAAATAGGATAACACCGGTAACTATGTATCATTAATGCATACATTTCTTTTTTTAATGTTTTCTTACATTTCTTTCTTTAATGTTTTCTTTGGGTTGAGGGATGAATTTGAAGAGTGAAAAAGAAGTAAGACACTGAAACGTGAGATTGTTTGGATTAAAAAAAAGAAAATGGAAAGTAAGAGAAAAATTGGGAATGATTTGATAGGTATAATAAATTTTGAAAAAATATATATAATAACTAAATTATCCTAATTATAATAAATTGTTTATAACTAAATAAAAAAATAATTTTATTATTAGTTAATAATTTAATTTTTTTATTATTAGTATTGTTTAATTTTATCATTATTTTTTATTTATATGATTTTATTTTTATAATTATATTATTATTGTATAAATTGATTATTAATATATTTTTAATTAATATTTTATAATTGTTTTTTTGTATTATTAATAATAGTAATAATAATAATTATTATTATTTATGATTTTTATTATGTTATATTCTATAATTAATTAGATTTATTCTATTCTAATACAAATTCAAATATTTTAATAAATTAATAAGAAGAATTAATTATATAAAAAAATATAGTATATATTTAGTATAATAATTATATATGTAAATATAATGAAATATTTGTTATATAATCTATTATATATACATAATCAATTATATAATACATTTTATTATATCTACGATTATAATAAATTATATATATATATATATATATATATATATATATATTACACATATAACACTTAAGGATATATATTTTAGGTTATATGATGTCTCATAGGATAAGGATAAAATAATTGTTGATCTAGGTAAACTTGGAATGGAAATTAGAGTGGAGATGAAACATATTTGATTGGGAAAAGGAACAGGAACTACAACTAATGGACAATTTAAGGGGTGTAATCTTTAAGAACTTAGAAGAGGATACATGGTTGTGGAGGGAAGGAGGACGAGAGAATATAATGTAAAGTCAACATATGGTTGTCTGAACCAATCTGCAGTAGACAACTACAACTGTTACCCTATTATGTAGAACACAAATTCAACCCCACTAGCTACACATGTGGCATGGAGACGATTGAAGGGTAGAATACCAACAAAGATTAATTTGGTAGGCAGGGGGTAGGGTTACTTGGTACCCTTTGAGAATTCTGCCATCTAGCAGAGGAAATGGTTTCACATGTACTCTTAACATGTAAGGTATTTTATTCTATCTCATATGTGTGACAAATGAGTTTGAACCCAATCAGTTCATCATAATAACCTAGTGGTACATTTTCTAAATTTTAATCTAATGGAATTGAATTATAAACATATAAACTTGGAAGAACATCTAGTAGCTATTGTGTGAATGATTTGGAATCACAAAAACAGGATAATATTTAAACAAAAAAAATATATGGTATAAAAATGTTTTGTATGACAACTGAATGTTTGAGTTTGACTGTCAAATAAATACCTAGAGCTAAGTTTTCATATTCAACTGGATTGTTTAAAGGAATGTCTAAAAACTGTATGATTATATGGGAGATAGAGATATATGAGGACTTGATTACATTATTGATCAACAAAAGAGCTTATTATATATGTGTAATGCACCTCCCAAAGCATATTGAGATTGTTTACTAATTTATGCAGGAGAAAGAAGTGAGTTATGTTTGGTTTAGTTGATTGGATGTTAGTTCAGTGAGCGGAGAAACAACAAGATGGATAACAATATATAGTCTCACAAAATTGGTGTTCGAACACTTACCCAAAACAATATGAATTGTCACAATCGTTTCAGTTCAAATAGTAAAAATTCGGATGCAAACATTTATTCAAGAGACTACATAGAAGGGAGCACTAATATCAAAACCCTAGATTGTGGGGATACATAAACTATAAGTAAACTGTAAGGATGACAAAGATTCAGAAACCCGTAACATGGACAACTAGGTATGAGGTATGAGGTATGAGGTATGAGGTATGAGGTATGAGGTATGAGGTATGAGGTGTTATGTAGAAATTGGAGGACAATGAATGTGCAAGATGTCTTTATATCAAAGCTCACGAAGGAAGTTATTTTTGGTTCAGTTAGTCTCCCTAATGTATGACAGGAACATTGTATGGGTCAATCTCATTGTATTAAAGTATCTAATAGTTAGTTGAATGTTATTAAGGGTACGGGACTAAAACTTATAAAGTTATTATATTTTTTTTATACAGGTTGAAACACCCTTAATTTATTTCATTTTTTATGATAAAAAAATCTATTATATAACAAATCTACGCAACTATATCAAATTAGTTTCACAAAATTTGTCTCGTTTTTTATTATAATATTTTACTTTTTAAACGAACCCTATAATCGAGAAAATGCAGTGTAACTATTTATTTAACATACCTATGGAAGAAGTTCCCCATATATACAAATTAAGGAAATGGAAATGGGCTTTCTATATATTACTATAATTGCATGTGATTGTCTCTTATCAATGTAAACTTGTAACCATCCAAAATTAATTACACTATTTTAATTAATCTATGACCGAAATGGTACCAAAACTTTAATGATCATTTTGTGTCTGTCAATTTCTATTCCACCATTCCAAGATAAAGTTGACTTGCAATATACATATTCTCAGTGCTCCTAAAAATTCAGATATAACACATCTCAATTATTTTCTACTCATTTTTAATCTAATGCTGATTTTTTAGTTTTAAAGTTTTTCAAAGGTTTTCGTCATTTTACGGAATGAGGTTAATTGTTGCACCACACGAGTGCGTGGCTCATGCACATTCGACCCTCACTAATGTGAAATTCTTAGCGTGTCAACCTTCACATAATACATGTAATCAACATTCACACACAATAAAGTTTTATTAAATCCACAACGTTTACATTGACTTTAAGCTGATTAGGTAGGATTTGAGAAATTAAAAACATGGTGCAGGTTTAAATAATAAAGTGCATACCACTATCTTTTAACTTTTTCTATTTTGTTTTAGATTATCCTTTTTTTCAAGTTTTGGCCAACATTTTTTTTCCAATCATTTTCATTATATAAGTATAACATGTGTATACACACACAATACACTAGTGCCGTACCCCACTATGCAGTTGCCAACTATTCCCCACTATATAAGGTTCTTAATTTTTGGGTCTTGTATATAGCAAATAAACCTCACTCCTCTCCCTACAAACCCAGTATATATAAGTGTGTGTGTTTTGTGAAGATGTTGTACAAATCATGTGTGAGGCCTTCAAAGGTGGTCATGGCAAACTTTGTTACAGTGTTGTTGCTAATTGAGGTGTTTGCATATGGCTTCAGATTCGGAGCAGATGGCTTGAACATGAACTACTACTTGATGAGTTGTCCTTTCATTGAACCTGTTGTTAAGAACACTGTCAACAGAGCTTTGATGGAAGATCCCACTCTAGCAGCTGGTCTTATTAGAATGCACTTTCATGACTGCTTCATTCAGGTTCCTTCTCTCTCTACTCACACATGGATGTAATACTATTCCATCTTCATTTTGGCACATTATTTATTGAATCTATCAAACTTTCTCTTTTTCTTTGTGTTTGTCTCCTTACCTCTCTCTCCCCAAAAAACCCTGAGGTGTAAGACCATTAAAACCCTAGCAATATACAGTTAAATAATATAGCCTCCAATGTTTGTCTTCTACAATCCTACTCTAGTAAGAGTATTTAATTGTCACTAACTTTAACGTAAGTAATTAAATATCAGTTTAGTTAACTATAAGTTCTAAATAATTCAAACTAGTATGCTACACAATTTCTGAAGATACAGTGCAAATATAATCAATCTATTTTTACACTGTATTTTTATTTCTTAGAAAATGGCCAAAACGTGAAAGTGGTTACTCAACTATTTGTTGTCGGTAAATTGTTCACCACTATGGAAGATGTCGTGTGGTGCATGTGTCTCAAGAAAGGACAAAGTGGCTTTGCATTCACATAATATAGTAATCCACAGTAATAAAATATTTGTTTTTGGGTACTATAGGGATGTGATGGCTCAGTTTTGATTGACTCCACTAAGGATAATACAGCAGAAAAGGATTCTCCAGGAAATTTGAGCCTGAGAGGGTTCGAAGTGATAGATGCTATCAAAGAACAGCTTGAAATTCAATGCCCTGGTGTGGTTTCATGTGCTGATATTCTGGCCATGGCTGCTAGAGATGCAGTTTTCTTTGTAAGATATTCAAGTCAAAAAATACATTACTCATTAATCATTTCTTTTCAAATATAGTTATTTATGTTGTTGGTGTAGATATTGACATGATTATGGAATGATGACAGGCAGGAGGACCAGTATATGACATACCTAAAGGAAGAAAGGATGGAAGAAGATCCAAAATTGAGGATACTATCAATTTGCCATTCCCTACTTTCAATGCCTCTGAGCTCATTAGGTCGTTTGCTCAACGTGGTTTTTCTGCACAAGAGATGGTGGCTCTCTCTGGTACCCACTCGCCTAAACATACTACTCTCTTGAATCATGTTAACGATATTTCAAACAAAAAAACATTATGTCCCATTAACTTTCACTTTCACCAATGAAAGAAATGTTTCTTTGAAAACGACCGATTTATAATATAATTTCAAAAAATTGAGATCCATTTCAGAAAAAAGGTTATTTATCTTTCTCTTTGAAACATCAAACATGCAAGAAAATTACAGAAACCCATGTAACAAGCACTTCACTACTTCACTAGAAAGTAGAAAAGTATGATTAAGATGTTGGGTACTTGGATTGCATGCATACGCAGGGGCTCATACACTAGGAGTGGCAAGTTGTGGTTCTTTCAAGAACCGGTTGAGCCAAGTGGATCCAACTCTGGATACAGAATTTGGCAAGACACTTGGGAGAACATGCAGTTCTGGTGACAACGCAAAGCAACCATTCGATGCGACGAGTAACGATTTTGACAACGTTTACTTCAACGCTTTGCTGAGGAGAAACGGGGTTCTTACATCAGACCAAACACTGTACACTAGCCCCAGAACCAGGAACTTTGTGAACGCTTATGCATTCAACCAAGCCATGTTCTTTTTTGATTTCCAACAAGCAATGGTGAAGATGGGTCTGCTTGATGTGAAAGACTATTACAATGGTGAAGTACGACAAAATTGTCGCAAAATTAACTGAATAATCAATTGTGGGTTTGTGATTGTTTTAGCTTTAAGCCAAACCTCAATCCTTGCTACTACTTAAAACTACATGATATGCATATTATATGCTTAACTAGCTAGCTCTATTTGGTATCCTTGGGTGTATTGTATTCATATTTATAGATGTAATCCTTAATCATCAATATATTTCCTATATATCTCGCATGGAATAGTTACTAAATATGGCTTTCGAGATTCATGCATTTTCAATATTTTCTTCAAAATACTAGCGACAACGTTGTACTTTCTAGATTCATTTATATAATTCTAAGGATAAAAAAAATGAAAAATAAGGCATACTTTACAATATGAAAAATGCTTGACTTAGATGACTTGGTATATTAATTACCCCTAATAAAGATGTATGGATCTTTTGGCATTGGGCTTGAAATGAATATTTTGGACTTCAAGAGCTTTTGGGCTTTGACTTGCATTGACGCTTTGTTCCTGAGTTTAGAATGATATGGGCTATTTCTTCCTGCACCTCCATAGTTTCATCCACATACTTCTTAAAATACGAAAAATATTTTTTATTCTATTGTTGTTTTCCATTTCTAAATGGGTGATACACAAAAACTATAGATTCTAGAATTCGAAAGATATTTTTACCTTTCAGATTCTATAAAACATAATGTGTTTTTTCAAAAAAATACATTATGAATTATAAAATTTGAAAATTGTACTGGACCAGAGCATTCAGAGCTCAGTATTCGATGGTCGGACCTCGGCACCTATCACAGACAAGTCAGATCGGCTTTTGGGTTAGAATAGCAGGCCATGTAATTGGACCCCAAATGTATGTATAAGTCCATTTTTGTGTAATTAAGGTAATCCTTCATGCATAAGTAGGCGGCTAGCGAGGGGTAATTATGGACCTAAGGGTGCGCTTAGTGCGCACGGGGTCTAGCTTAAGTAAATACTTTATTTTAAACCTAATCCCATTTGTGCTAGGGCATGTAAGAGTTATGGTGCATGTATGATGAGAAGGGGCATAACACCATGTTGAGGGTGCCTACGTAAATAGATTAGACCCCTGATGCTGGTATGAATTGGTACTCTGGCGGTTATTTTGATATTATTTTATGTACTCCCTAGAGGAAAGATTTTGTTCTGTTGCAACACTGTGATAGTGTGCCCTTGAACGAAATATTTTCCAGTTGAATATGCTTTCAGTTGGGATTAGATTATCGTGATAGAAAGTTGTTGCAAGAGGTAAGCTATAAAAGGGGATTGAGTCCCAGGTTAAGGTATGTTGTTTCTAAGACTAAAACTTGTTACTTCTTGATTCTTATAAGCCATGTACTGATTTGATCGTCGGAATGCAACCAACAGGTAGGGCCTCCTCTGTTTTAACGGAGACGCATTCCAACGCAACAAAGGGAATAGCAGATTCCAGCAGAAGACGGAGCTAGAACTTGTCATCAGAGTCAACCGACGAGCAGGTCAACACGACAAGAATAGAAACTATTTCTGGTCCAGGAATATATTACAGATCCTATAATCCATAATCTTTTTTAAGAAAAAAAAACATTTTGAATTGTAGAATCCGAAAAGTATTTTCGGATACATAAATACCTTCAAAATTCTACAATTTGAAATGTGTAAACAGAAAAAAAATACACTCTGGATTATAAATCCATAAGATATTTCTGAATCTGAAAATATATACCTTCTAGATTCTACAATCTAAAATGTACTTTTTTATAAGGATAAAATAGTCTTTTTATCTGACCTATGTAGTAGCAGGAGAAATATGATGGTGCAGGAAGAAACAATCAATTATTTGAACTACAAGGCTTATGTAGTTTAGCCATATGATTATAGCTAGTCATTTGTAAACGTTGAGAATAATCAAAATTTTCTAATTTTAATCCTAGTGTTGGTCACAAAATTCTCTCAAAATATAACAGGTTGTATTCAAATAAATCAATAAAAATAGTACAACTTTTCAGCCCATGCCACGAAGAAAAGGGAGAAGTAGTTGGAGAAGAAACATATACATGTGTTGAAAGAAAGAGTAGGAAGAAGAGTGCTCTAAAAAGAAGACCGAGTAGCAGTCTCTTGTATTCCATAAAGTTTAACAACAAACACGGGTAGAATATGACAACGTAGAACGGGCCATTAAGTAACATGCAGTAAAATAAGTGAACCAAATTTCTTCCTGCAACCCTACCTTTTTCTTCCTGCACCCTACATTCTTTGAAATATGAGAATCATCCTTAATAATTTTGGTGATTCCGGAATAGAAATTCCATAAGTTAAAGGTCTTTCCGGAAGTAAAGTCTGTTTACAGAAAAGGAAATCTGAAACGCAAAAAAACTATTTTAAAATATTTCTTTAGAACACACTTTTTTTTTTAATTTTTAGAATGGTAAATTTGGAATTCATAAAATTTATTCCTGAAAATTATATTCTGAAAATATCCCGGAATGAGTAAGAGGAAAGTCATTTTTAAAACGGATAAAATAGTCTTTTCCAAAAATAACGGGGTGCAAAAAGCCATTTGTTGGGGTGCTGAAGAAACACCCCCAAACTTAATATTTAAGTTTGTTAACCTGTATATGCCCGTTTTTTAACATGCGGGTCAAAGTGGACGCTGACCTACCTCCCCCACAACTTGCATTATGTTTTTTAATTTTTTATTGTTTTGTAATGTGATTTTATATTTTTTTTATCAGTAAAATGTGATTTTATATGTTAAATATGATTAAATATTTTTTTATTATTCTATTAATATTATATTTATAAGTATAAATCTATTTTTTATTTTATAGTATGTTTCCTTATTTATTTATAATAAATAATAATTAATTAATTTTTAAGATTTTTTTTGGTAAATATTGTTATACTTAAGTAAAAGTTTGTTTTTATAAGAAATTTAAATTTGAGATTAAAAACCTACAACAAGACTTTTTTTTTTTTAAAAAAAAATTTATGCAGACAATCATGTAAGCAGTAAAACCACAATTATGCAAGGGAGTCAAAGATGTTAATCCAAAGTATTATGCAAGTTAGTCCGTCCCAATCCATCTTTAATAAATCAAATACAGATAAGACAAAAATAGAGAGAATAACTAATATTGGCACCTATAATTCTGGATTATACATTAATAAGTAAGTAAAAAAGTTAAACAACATATAGAAAAAAAAATTCACTAAAATATTAGTCAATGTTTTTAAATTAAAGTGTTATCAATTCCTCATGTCACAATTCCTTATTTCTTGGCTTCCTTGTCTAGTCAAACAACTTTACATCAAGTATGATTTTGGGTAGGACAAGAATGGAGATGGGATAGTTGTATTGGAGGAGAGATTTGTTTAAGTAGAACGTGGAAGACCTAAATCGGTTAATGCAACAGATTAAGGGCAAGTCGTTGGTTAAGGAATCTTACGACCAATGAGAATGGAAGGAAAATATTTCTTTAGTGTATACAATTAACTCTACATATAGAATCCTTAGGAATGAATTGAGTAAGAATCTTAGATGCATGTTCGGTATTTTTTTGGAACTTTAAGGGATTACCGTCAACGCATGTCATAGCATGACGAGTGTTACATAATAAAATGACAACTAGGGACAACTTGGGGAGGAGATGAGTGGTGTTGAAAAACAATAGGTGTGTTATATGCAGCATTGAGGAAGAGACGATTATCCATGTTTTCTTTAGCTATAAAATAGCTTGGCAAGTTTGAAGTTTGTGTTGTCAGTGGATTGGGAGGAGTCTGCTTATCACTAGAAAGCCAAAGAACACCTTTTGGAGTTTAGTATATGGAAAATGAGATTGATTTTTTTTTTTTTGTTTTACACTCTTTAGAGTTTTGTTTTTCACTTTTGGTATTGAAATTTTGGCTTTGCTGTGTAGAAGAGGCTTGATGATCTTTTACCGTGATTTGTATAAGAATTGTGACACTCTTAAATATTTTTTTTTATTAAATGTATACGCTGCCAATAAAAAACAATTAATAATGAATCTTACTATATTTAGTACAGTGAATAACATAATCTCCTTTAACATTTTTAATTTCCCATTGACTTTCTCTATCACCTTTATCATTAGTGAGAAGTTTAATATAATTTCCTTGATGCGAATCTTGTTCAATTCTAAACTATGTTTTAATAATCAGCAGCTAAATGGTCTTAGGATTAATCATATCATCATGCTGAAAATAAAGAAAAAAATCAAGATCTGCTTCCAACCAAACCCCCCGGCCACCTTTTTTTTCTTTTCAGGCATAGAGATAACTGAAGTAACCATTTTCTATTACTAATCACTAAAAATTTAACCTAACGGTACATATATACTTAAGAAAAAAAAACTATATATATGTTTGTTAACATTACTCATGACTGTCTTTGTTATTAATTGCTGCGCTTTCCCACACCACACAAGAATCATGGAAACATCAATTAATGCGTATGTATGATTATCATAATTAGAATCTAATTGTATTTTAAACCCCTTTTTATACTTGATATCCTAAGCTTTAAGCTTAACTAAGTTCCATAATGGGGCTCAAATTACGAAAGTTAATTTCTTTCTGCGCATGCGCCCCACTTCAAAGTATTTTTATGAATCCCACTCACCAATTCTTTTCATCACGTCTTCAACTATTAGTCAAGGAAGTGTAACAAAAATCTCAAGTATTATAAGACCTTATGCACGCGGAGTTTCATAAATAAAAAATCTATCTTCAAAATATTCAGTCTATTAAAAAAGTTACACTAGTTACTCACTCACTTTGCATTAACAAAATACAAATGTTTTGGTCCAAGAATACAAGGATATGCATTTTGTCTATGCAAACATTTGTTTTCTTCTAAATATTTATTCATAACACGTGAGCAAGTCAAATGAAATTAAAGACAAAATAATTGCTGTCATATTCTCAGTTAAGCATCAGTTACACGTAAAAATGAAACAACTTAGATTCTTTTAAAAAATTCAATTTCTACGTATAGAAGGTAGTGAATTTATTATTCAAATCCTGTCATATACATACCGAAAACTAAAAAAATATTCAATATAATAGTTATTATTTCCATTTCACTGCGACAGATATTTGTCAAACTTTTGCAACAAAATAGAAAATACCTTTCAACTTAATTTTAATTATTTTGTTGAAGAGGACTTATATTTGAATAATAATAATAAGATGGTATAAAATATATTACAAAGTGGACTTTAAGCTTAACTCAATCCCATAAAACCAGCTCATGGGTTGAGGTCAACACTCACTTATATACAGTGAAATGTCTTAATCTCTAGTCGATGTGGGATCTCCAACACCCCCTTACGCCGAGAGTGACAGCTCGTGCGTGGGACAACATATTATGGGTGGTCCGATAGCGGGTGACCTGATAAGTCCACCAAACACTCACTAGAATAGGCTTTAAATGACTTTGATACCATAATAGAAATAAATCCTCTATGTTGATTGTGCGGAAGAACTCCGTGAATGATGAAAAGAACCTATGATGAGAAAGATGCAGAGATGAAGGGAAGATAAACCCTAAAAGGGTTGAATGAATCAGACCAGAGAGAAGGGGAAAACGTGAAATAGTATTATGAAATTGAATTTAAAAAAAAAACTGAATTACAAATCATTCCATATATCTAAAGCTATATCCATCCATACAATGTTTTGTCTAATGGGAATAGAGACAAAATGGACTAACCATGAAACGACTATATTGTTGCATCTGTACCAAACTGAGTAAGTGGGATGGTTCTTGAGCGAACATGGGCACGTGCCAAGGACAAACTCCACCTTGTTGTTCATCAAGTTCAATTGTTCCACCGATTGATTACAAATTGAACTTTAAGCCTAACTCAACCCCATAAAACCGACACATGGGTGAGATTTGCACCCACTTATATACAATGAAATGTTCTAATCTCTAGTCGATGTGAGATCTTTAACAAAATAATGTTAGATTGTTGTTTCAATGTTCAAAATCCGTACTTAACATTGGGAAGAGTGTACCTTTGCATTGAGGCATCCAAAATGTTAGTCATTATCTCCGATAATTTCATATTAATAATATAATAAAAAACTCATAGTCAATCATTAATGATTAAATTAACATTTATATATATATATGGAAAAAATAACTGAAAATACCACCTTTTCTCCTTTGGGGTTGTAATTGTCACATAATTACAATGAAATGTTCTAATCTCTAGTCGATGTGAGATCTTTAACAAAATAATGTTAGATTGTTGTTTCAATGTTCAAAATCCGTACTTAACATTGGGAAGAGTGTACCTTTGCATTGAGGCATCCAAAATGTTAGTCATTATCTCCGATAATTTCATATTAATAATATAATAAAAAACTCATAGTCAATCATTAATGATTAAATTAACATTTATATATATATGGAAAAAATAACTGAAAATACCACCTTTTCTCCTTTGGGTTGTAATTGTCACATAATTACAAGAATAAAGATAAACTTTTTCCATCCAATGTTATATTATACTATATTTAGTTTGTTTATATATGGTTAATATTGAATGAATAGTAATATGTGATTAATATTAATTACTTGTGAGATAAAGTTAATCATTATTAAACATTTAATAACTTTATAATGTTTTTAATTACTTGTCAAGTAAAATCAATTAATATTGAACATTTCAATAATATCGTGATACTATTAACTACATATCAATATTTCCAATCAAACCACTTATGAAGCCAAATAAATTATATTTATCCATTTAGTTAACTACGTGTGATTAATAATCCCATGATACTATAAATTAATTGTGGATCAAAATTGTACATACACTTATATTTATTTGTTATTTATATAACAAAGTTAACCATATACGATAGGTAGAAAATGACAGTGGTCTGAATCTGTAATCTTAGTGCAACTATACGTAGCAGACAAGAGGTAGATGAAGGGAAATGTCTTAGTGCACCTCATGAATTCATCCATCAAATTTTCTTGACAATATATTATCGCCATTGTTGCTTATTTAAACATCGCGTTTGCAAGATCCTGTTAAAGTTAAGCTGCATGGCATCAAGCTGAACTGCGAATGATTATTTTTTCAATTGATATCAGTGAAGAAATATGAGATTTTAAACATCTAAATCTGTAGATTGGTGTTTGAAACACTCTAAACCATTTTGCTCTCAAAATTAAACAAAGAAAGATCAACGACACATGACCCTAAAATTAATATTCAGATGTTACATTTCCTCTTTTGAAGCACTGGAAAAAGGGGGGGCAAAACAATGGGGAAAAAAATCTTAAGACAAATAGCAATAATAAGGCAAATTTAAAGCAAAGATATTGCCTCATGTTAATTAAGCTAGCTAGTGGAGGGATTTCTCTTGACAAAAGTGTTCTTGTTATTGTGAATCCACACTTTGAGGACTCTTCTTTTGATTCCAATCTCTTGGCAAAACTTTTGCACCACAGATTCATCTAGCTTCTGTAACCTCCACCCTGCCCTTTCTGCAAAAAGCAACATCTTCTCCTTTTGTTCTTGTGTGAACTTGGTTCTAAACCTCTTCTTCACCTTTTCAGTTGGATTTCCCTCCTCCTTAGTCATCCCATCTTCACAGTCCTTCTCATCAGACACATCAGAAGGACTAATTGAACCACTTTTGTTGGGAGATAAATGAGCCCAAATGGGCCCTATCTGAGTAGTATCCGGCATAATCATCAGAGGAGTGAAATAGGAATCAGAAGACTCTATCTCTTTTCTGTGGAAGTTTCTGTGGCAATTGCAAGCAGAGCATTTGAGACCCTCAAGGGTGCCTTCTTCTCCATCAGCAATGAACTCGCCACACCCATCAGTTGCATTGCCACCAATTCTAGCTGCATGGTTCTTCAGACATTCCGTGTATCTTATTACCTTTTTATCTGCCCTTTTATCAGCATGTAAGTTGCTTGACTCCATCTGTTGAAGCTTCTACAACTGGTGTTTATTAGATGAGGAAGACTGATGAGAGCTGTAAGAGGTTGCTGCCAGTATTTATAAGGAAGGTGAAGTTGATGGAAAAAGGCATACGAGGTGTCTTGATTGTGAATTTTGCAAGTGAAGCAACAGATATATGACTTTGAGGGTGTGAGAGTGTGATGGAAATAGAAATATGGAATGTTCAGTGGGTTTGATATACTATTTTAGACTAGAGAGTGTGTGGAGAGAGTTGAAAAGTTGGGTGCATGCCATTGTTGCTTTGCTTTGCATACACTGTTGGACATCAAGCTTACGCTATTAGAATGTTGTCCTTTAAAAAGATTAAATTAGTGAAAAAGGATTGGCAAACAAAGATAAGAAAAGAAGAAAAGTTAAACAGGAAGCCGAAAGAGATGAACATTTGTGGAGAACTGTCCACTTAGAAGAAAAGACTGTCCATTGCTTTGCAAACTGCAATAAGTGCATTACTCGAAAGAGGGGATTTGGACTGTGGTTGGTTGTCCCCACTCCCCATTTGCATACCCATGTTCTATATAAGTTACTATAAAAAGGTGGATATCATTTTCAATTGCAAGCAATTAGGAAAGCTTAATAGAAAAGTCTTGATTTGTCAATATGCAAGTTTTTCTATGTTAGTCTTATATTTCCTTTCGTCCATTTGTCAATTTTCTAAAGATTGGCTATGTTTTTTAAAAGAAAAATGTCACTTTAACAACATTAAAATGTTATTTTTTTTTTCTATTTTTAACACTTATAATATAATCTGAATCAATTCAAACATATCAAACCTCTTTATAAAAGAAACACGACTTAATAAATGGTATTTTAAAAATTGTATTGATTGGATGTCATTTATACTTAACAAATAAGCTTACATATATTTGTGTGGTGATGATGTGTCTCAGTATTCATTTCTCAGCTCTCCAGAACTACATAGCTTATGGACACATCAATTCCATATATATGCCTCAATCTTGTCAATATAACTCTATCTTTATTTGTATCACACTCATGTCAGTATTTTGTTGTTAAGTTAATATATCCTTAATTAAGTGTTAGATTACAAATTAATAAATAGACTAAAATCACATCATTTTAAAAATTAAAAGACTAAAATTACAAAATTAAAGTACAGAACGATATCAGGAGTTCTTACAAAAGTACAATACTAAACAACTCGTTCAAGCATAAAAACTAAATATATTCATTAGCATAAAAAGTACATAGTTCAAGCATATATTTACGGTGAATGTACAACTTTTGTATAACAATTGAACAATTATGCCCAACAACAAGAAGCTGCTATAAGTCATTTACCATACACAAGTGACAATTAAATCCTCTCCATAATGGCAAAATTCATGAAGTTCTTCTTGAATCATGTAAGAGATGGTGCGGAAGCCATGGATGTGTGTGAGCAAGATCCTCCTAAGAGTGATGTTGATCTTGAAGGTGCATGATGTGTATGAACATTGGAAGGTTCGGCCAGCCCAAGGAAAGGTGAAGGATGTGAAGTTTAGAGCCTAGAGTTCTAGGGAGAAGCAAAGCTTGGCACAAAATGGCAGCATAACTTTACTCACAATAAACTTGCAAAATACAAGAGATGGCCTTCCTATTTATAGGCTATAGAACCGTAAAAACTAAGCTAATTCCTAATGAAATGGAAGCCAAAATGAAATGCAATTCACAATGCACATGGCACATGACCGACCAAGCAAACTAGATTCTAGAATGTTCACTCATTTATGCTTTCTACACTACTCTAATTACTTAGCCACCCCTAATGGGCCTCCATGTGACATATACAAGGCCTTCTTATCCCAAACCGTAGCTTGACCCATGTGAACGTGAATATGCTTGGTCCTAGACAGTCTAGGCTTCCTCCTAGACGCTTCTTATGTAGCCGCTCCTCATCATGGCTAGACGCTCTCCTTATGAAGTCTAGACGCTCCTCATCATGGGCTAGACGCTCCTCATGTGGTTCTAGACGGCTTAGACTTGGAGCTTGGCTTTTCATAGTGTGGTGTGCTTGGCCCTCCTCCATCAATACAACCACTAGATCCAACACCTCTAATAATCATAGCCTATGTTTGTCATAAATCCATCACTAACTTGTTGAGATAATTTGAGTTAATTGTATACGAGCCGTTATATCACTGGATGAAAATTTTGACCTTCCAAAACTATGAAGAATAACGAAAATGAAAAATAGTGATAGAAAAATAATTTATAAAGTGTAAACTCTCCTTCAAACTCTACTCAATAAGTATATAGTAAAATGGATTTTATTTGTTCTCAAATAGTTATTTATTAAAGTTATACATTAAATAACATAAAGTTCTACATTAAATAACATGAAGAAGAAAAAATAGGTAACTATATTGTCATCACAATTTAATAAGTTTTTTTTACTGGACAGAAGACTTAAATAATAAAGATATGACTTAATTTAGTTGTAAGTATCCTTAACTTAAAAGAGTTTGTTTCTTATTGGATGATTTTTAAGAAACTAGTATAATCCATAAAAAATATAAATATAATTATAAAGAAAACAATATTCTCTTCCAAGATTATACAAGAAACAACATGTATTCATAATAAATCACTAATGAAAAACTCAAATGAATAAAAGATCAAATATTACGGTGTTTGAGCTTGCTGAAAAAATGAAATCATCATGTAGCAGATGATTATTAATGTTCATTTTTTCAGAATTATTATTTCCTTCAAGTGTTTTTTTTACAAACAGCAGAGAAAGACTTAAATAAAAGATAAGGAAACGAAAACTAACCATGGTAACCGAAATAAACCTAAGCCTAGTTATCCGACAACCGTTAAAATATAATTACAATACCCTCTCCCTCAGGGTGGATAATGGATGTGGTTGATCATAAGACTAAATGGGAAGAAGATGGAAAATTTGAGCATTTATCTTCTCTCGGACAACGTGACAGTCGATGTCAATATGTGTGGTTCTTTCATGAAAACTAGGATTGAAAGTTATGTGGTGGAAACTTGATTGTCACAGTATAAAACTATAATAGCATTAGGTTTGATATGAAAATCAGTAAGAAGATGAGTGATCCATTGAACCTAACAAGTAGTAGTGGCAAGAGCACGGTATTTAGCTTCAGGAGAAGAACGGGAGACAGTGGTTTGCTTTTTGGACTTCCAAGAAATAAGAGAAGTGCCAAGAAGTATGCAAAGGCCAGTCGTGGATCGCCTTGTCATTGGACATGAAGCCCAATCAGAATCATTAAAGGCCTTCAATTGAATGTTATTGCCAGCAACAAAAAAAATGTCTTTCATGTACCGGAGAATATGTAAAGCAGTTGATGGTGATGAATAGTTGGTTGTTGAACAAATTGACTAAGGAGATGCACAACAAAGGTGATGTCAGGACGTGTTTTGGTTAAGTAGAGAAGCCTTGGCATCGTGAAGAAGAGGCTTGTCTTTAATCAAAGGAGTAAAGGATGGCTTGTTGACAAGCATTCCACATTCGTTGAGAATGTCAAGAGCATACTTTTGTTGACATAAATGTACACCTTTTGTTGTTATAGTAATCTCCAACCCGAGAAAATACTTGACCCAGATCTTTGATCTTGAAGCTGGAATGCAGAGAGTTCTTTATATTATTGATCTCATCCATGGAATTTCCAGCAAGGATGATGTTATCTACATAAACAAGTAAAGCATTGAAAGTACATGCATTATTTTTAATGAATAAGGAATAATCTGAACTAGATTGTATAAATCCAACAGAAATAAGAAATGAAGATAATTTGGCAAACCATAGCCTACTTGCTTGTTTCAGCCCATACAAAGACTTGGAGGCAGAGTCATATACTTCTTCATCAAGATCTCCATGAAGAAAGACATTGTCCACATCAAATTGATGTAGGTGCCAGTTATAAGTAGAAGCAAGAGCAAGCAATAAACGGATAGTGGTTAGCTTAGCAACTAGAGAAAAAACATCTAAAAAATCTATACCTTCTAATTGATTATACCTTTTAGCAACTAACTGTGCTTTATACCTTTCTATGGAACCATCCAATTTATACTTTATCTTCTAAATCCATTTGCATCCAATAGGAGTCTTGTTAGGAGGTAATTCAATGATATACCATGTTTTATTAGCTTGAAGAGCACAAACTTCTCTGTTCATAGCTTTAATCCAACTAGAGTTTCTTATGGCTTCCTCATAAGTGTGGGGTTCAACATGTGAAGAAATAGCCAAAGTAAAGTTCCAATGTTTGTCAGATAGAAAATCATGTCAAAACAGAGGATATATGATATTTGATTTTGAAATTAGAATTAGAATCTTTGTGCGTATTGACAACTTGATGATGATAATCAACAAGATATGAAGCAGTTTTCTTTATTCTTCTCGAGCGTCTCAGATCACTCCCAAAACCATTTCGAATAACAATATCAAAATCTTCAGCAGAGATATTACTGTCACTATCTACATTATTGAAACTGTTATTTCTTGTTACATTGTCAACACAATTTGTAATCTCTGAAACAGAATCAACACTATGAGTAATTTCTGGTGTATTATCATAATCTTGAACATGAACAATATTACCTGGATCATGAGCTTTTGTACTTCCAGAACAACTAATAGGTTTAAGTAAGAAATTAACATCATCATGAATCAAATTATCACTATTTTTACTGTGATGAATTGAAAAATTGTAAGGAAAAATGCTTTCATAAAAGATAACATTTTTGCTCATAAAAATCTCTCTGCTTTTAACATCAAGCAGCACATACCCTTTAATGCTAGTTTTATATCCATTGAAAACACTTTTTCTAGATCTTGGTTCAAGCTAACTACAATTGCAAAGTAGAAGCAAAACATAAGCATCCAAAAGTTTTAAGATTTAAATATGTAAGTGGTTGGCGGTACAACATCTCATAAGGAGACTTACCTTTTGAAACATTAGAAGGAAGTATATTTATCACTACAAAAAAATCACTTTTAGCAACCACCAAATTCGATCGCTAAAAGTACTAAAATCGGTCGCTAATCATATTTGCGACCGAAACAACCACCGAATAAAGATGGAAGCGAAAATCCTAGTCGCAAAGCATTTACCGACTGAATTATAAAGTGGTCGCAAATTTGCGACCGAAATTTTGGTGACTGAATCGGTTGCAGAAAATTTGGTCACCAAAATTTAGTAACTAAATTAGCGACCACCATTTTCAGTGGCAGAATCGGTCGCAAAAAATTTTGTCACCAAAATTCCGTAACCAAATTAGTGACCACCATTTTTTATGGCTAAATTGGTGACTGAAATAGAAGGTGATAGCGACCACTATTTTTGGTCGCTAATAATTAATTTAAAAAAATATTGTGGTGGCTAATTCGATGACTAAATAGAGACTCCCATTGCGATTGATTTGACTGATATGATTTTGGTGGCTAAATGGAGACTCCTATAACAACCGATTTTATTTCGGTGGCTAAATATTTTTTTTATTAAATTAGTTCAACCTAGCCTAAATTTTTTTTCTAAAACAGTAACTAACTTACTTTCAATAATGTAAAGATGAATTAGATTAAAACTATTTTTAAAGTGAATTTTCAACTCACAACGTAGTTAAATAAACTATTTTAATAAAAAAAATCAATCAATTTGATCTCTTTTAGCATCTATCTAGTTACGAAAATTATAAAAATGGAAATTTTAAATGCGACTTGAGTTAAATTAGAGGTAGAATTTTAACTCATTCTCAATGTAAATTTAAAATCTGATAAATATTTTAGTTATACAAAGAGTTTATATGAAAATATAAGATTTATTTTTATAAAATATATAATTCAAAAAGTGAAGAGAATGCAAATCTCATCTCTTTAAATTCTAATTTAAATGTTCTTCCAAATTAACACATGCACACTCAGAATAGAACATGCTAAAGAAAAAAATAAAATAAAATATGATATATACACTCCGAATAAACCAAAACAAGTGTATCCATCAAATAATAGCTTGTGTTGTCTAAGCCAAAGCCAACACAAAGCATAATAAATCAAGCCTAAGCCTCCATATCTCAACTGAACACTTTTCACTTGTATATAAATAATTAAATAAATAAAAATTTAACCTTCCCCATCTTGTAATCTCAACTGCACACTTTAGTAGATTTTCTTTCAGAAATGAACATCTCCTTCTTGCATGTTATCTTTTAGAAAGATACAGACTATTTTCATTTGGTTGACAGTGATAAATCTACCATGAGGCTTGTAATGCTCAGTACTTTCCAACATAGTAGATGGCTTTGTCTGGTTGTTCCTGTTAAATAGCCATCTATTGTACATGGAACTCTACAGTGTGTGGCCTTCACCCTAAAATTATATCAATACAAACAATGAAATAAGGAACTAACAAATATTTCCATATACCTCATTCTCACTGCATGGTTGATTATTACAGTTTTAAAAGAAATAATTTCTCCACTCAATCTAGAGAACAGAGTTCATCAATTCAAATAATCAAACATAAACTTATTTCTATATCTCTACCAATGATAGGTGGACTCACCATTCCAATTTTTTTTAGGACATACACTGTATAAGAGGAAAGTTGGCTAAGTGGTTATGTATGAAATGAATAAGAATGATACAAGACTAGTTTTGGTTATAATGACAGTACCCGTGTATTTCTTTAAGCCACTTGTCCACACATGACATGTTATACTCATGGAGGCAAGGAAGAACTCGTATTTGGTCCCCTTTCTTTGAAGAGGTATTTAATGACTTCCTCAAGAATTGGCTCATGCTGCATGTCTTTCGTATCTCTTATGGCATAACCATAGTGATCCAAAAAAGTTTGAAGCAGCAAAATGGATCTAGTGGTTCCAAATTCAGCAAATTGTTAGCCAAACAAAGTACAAGTCAATAACAAATTCAAAACCCAATACAGAGAAAATTCCAAATATAAATAAATTAAAAATCGGTGGTTAAAAGATAAACATATTCGGTGACTAATTCAGTGGCAAAAAATAAGCAATAATATTTAGCGACCGAAATCAAATTGGTGGCTAAAACATAAACATATTTGGTGACTAATTCGGTCGCAAATATATTTTTTCCAATTTATTCAAAACGGCCACCACTTTAGCGACCAATGGTTTTGTCACTCTCATGTTCAATCACTGATTCGGTCGCAAAACTAACTAACATCATTAAGAATTTACTCGGTCGCTATTGCGGTCACAAATTTGACACTAAGAGTATTCGGTGGCTATTTCGGTCGCAAATTGTGACTACTTATTTTCGGTCGTTGAATTTGGTGACTAAATTGTTATTTTCTTGTAGTGTATTA
Organism: Phaseolus vulgaris; assembly: GCF_000499845.2. Classification (NCBI taxonomy): domain Eukaryota; kingdom Viridiplantae; phylum Streptophyta; class Magnoliopsida; order Fabales; family Fabaceae; genus Phaseolus; species Phaseolus vulgaris. The sequence continues at coordinate 18,865,725 of NC_023753.2, forward strand.
AATGAATAGCATGGCTAGCATCATAAGACCAATAGATTTTTGACAAACCTAATTGAAAACGAAGATTGTGTGTGACATTTATGATATGCTAGTGTTTTCTTTCAGCTACAATATTTTGTTGGAAAGTTTCTACACAAGTTCTTTGATGCAAAATACCATATTTCTCATACAATTCATTACAATCAAATTCTTTTCCATTATCAGTTCTAATAGTTTTGTTGTTTTGATTAAACTGATTTTTAACAAGAATAATAAAATTGTGCAACAAGTTTCTAGTTTCTCCTTTAGTTTTGATAAGAAAAATCCAAGAGTGCCTAGAAAAATCATCAATAGTAGTAAGAAAGTATTTATGACCGTGAACAAAACTAATAGTTATAGGTCCCAAAATATCTATATGTATGAGATCAAAGGTATTTAAAGAAACAAGATCACTTATTTGAAAATGCAATTTATGTTGTTTAGCAAGGTGACATATATCACACAGTTTATCAAAATTAGAATTAGCATAAGGAAAAATTTTGCAAACTTGTTCAACAACATGTTTGGAAGGGTGGCCTAATCTAAAATGCCATATGTCAATATCATATCCTTTAGAATTAAGAACATTACAATTCATCAAATATTTTTCTTCATGTATGTTAACAGAATCATGAAGACAATATAATCCTCCATGCATTTTAGCTTGACCAATTGTCTTGAAGGTAGTATTGTCCTGTATCTGACAGCTCTTATAAGAAAATATCAATTTGCAATTAGAATCATTGATCAACCTAGGCATAAAAGTGAATTTAAACACAAAACTTGGTATGTACAGAACATTATAAATGGTAATATTATTAGAAAATTGTATTGTTCCAACATATTCAGCAGTGACATATGAATTATCAGGCAGTTTTATGAAAACATGTTTAATTCTAAAAAATTAATAAACTGATTTTTATCGTAAGTAATGTGATCAGTGGAACTTGTATCAAGAATCCAATAAGAGTTTGTTTTACCTTTGGTATGATGTATTACATAATCATCTTTGTTGACACTGTGTATTTGGTTTACACTGTGGTTTGGTGATTCTTGCAGCAATTTCAAAAGTTGTTGGACTTGTGCAGTAGTAAAAGGATTATTTTGTCTTATATCTTTATCACTGTTGTTGTTATGAATTTGACTACCATTATTTCTTAGTGATATTGCACGATTGGTCACTGCTTTTGTCTCCTTCGGATTGATCATTTCTTTGCTTGTACCATGATACCCATGCTTTGCCTAACATTCATCAATTGTGTGATTCAATCCATGGAAAAGCACACAATTGATGAACAAGAAATATGAACAAGAGGATTAACGAAAAGGAGCACAATAGAAGCAGGGCTAGTTTTTTTACCTGCTTTGATAAAGAAAGAAAACAATATTCCCTTCCAAGATTATACAAGAAACAATTTGTATTCATAATAATCAGTAATGAAAAACTCAAATGAATAAAGATCAAATATAACAGTGCTTGAGCTTGTTGGAAAAACGAAATCATCATGTAGCAAATGATCAATAATGTTCATCCCTTAGAATTATTATTTCCTTCAAGTGTTCTTTTACAAACAACAAAGGAAGACTTAAAGAAAAGACAAGGAAACAAACTAACCATGGTAACCGAAATAAACCTAAGGTTAGGTAACCGACAACCGTTATAATAGAATTATAATAAATTAAATTATTGAATTCATTAATGGTTTTTGCTTAACTAATCAAATTTCACTACTAGAAAAATTCACTTTAGCTGCCAACAGAAAGTTGTGGCTATAAAAGAGATGCCACTAGCGTCGGTAAAGTCTACTCAAGTTGGATACAAAAATAAATGTAAATATTGTGTCGACAATGGAGACATTTAACACAATAAAATTTATTAAAATAAAAATAATAAGTTAGCGTCTATAATGGAAACAAAAAGTGGATGCAATAAAAAAATTAAGTGGCAAGATGATATTGTGTATAGAATGGGGACACAAAGTGGATGCAAGTTAAAAATTATTAAAATAATAATAACAAGTTAGCGTATAGAATGGGGACACAAAGTAGATGCAATAAAAAAATTAAGTGGTAGAATGATATTGCGTCAAGATTGGGACACAAGTGGATGCAATAAAATAATTAAGTGGTAGAATAATATTGCGTCTAAATTGGGGACACAAAGTGGATGCAAGTTAAAAATTATTAAAATAATAATAATAAGGTAGCGTCTAGAATGGGAACTCAAAGTTGATGCAATAAAAAAAAGTAAATGGCAGAATGATATTTTATTACATTTAGCGTAGGTTTGGGCGGAACTAAGGTGACATGAATGTTTATGTCACCTTAACCCACGCTAGGTTATTAAATAAGGAAAAAAAATAAAATATTAAAATATTTTTGTCTCAAAATTTCATTTTCTCACACTTTCAATTTCTCATTTTTTGTCTTACACTTTCAAACACACATTCACGCAAGTTCATTCTCATAATCCCGAAATTCTTCTTCCAAAAACTCTGCTCTCCTTAACTTCATTTTTGTGGTGAGTGAAGGATAACTTGGAAAGTGAAGAACCCTAATCAGTGTGGAACCCTAATCGATGAGAAACCTTAATTGATTCCAATCTTCGAAATCGAAAGCTAATGAGGAGGTTCTAGGTAGAAGGCGAAAGAGGTTTTGGCTACAATGGTGTGAACAATTATCATATTTAAAAGGTGATGAGTTCATTCTATTCAATTTTAGTTCCTTTTGTAAGATTCTGAATGCAATATCATTTATCAAAATGTTTGAATTGCAGTGAGTGTTGCAATCTGGTTATAGTCTTATATTTCCTTTATAAAATTATTGTGTTTTTGATGATTTTTTATGAACTGTGGTCAACCTCCATAAGTGTGGTCAAGCTCCAGAAGGTGTTCAAACAGAACAATGGTCAAGCTCATTATTCTCAAGACATAAAGTAATATTTCATTATCTTTATTCTCATATTATTATAAACAAATTTTCTCAAAGTCAATTTCTTCCTTTCTCACGTGCTCATTACATAGCTTTGTATTTTTAATTTTCCAAATCACATTAGAAATCATATTCTCCTTTTTTTCTTTCTTTTTTCTTGCCTCGTTCTACTTAAAATATAGAAAATGTGTAACTGTGTAAGAAAAAGAAAACCTTATATCCATGAGTTATTGAGGGTTGATTAACTTGGGGATAATATTAAGGCCTATTTGACTCAATCCTTGTTTTATCTCAATCTATATAATATACCAATAATAAGGTAAAATAAAAGGAATTGTCCATTCTTTTACATGATCTAGATATTTTACTACAATATTTTGATATTTTAGCTTCAATTGTACAAATTTAAAGTAATTTCCTTTAAGAGGTCATGAGCCTTTGTAAAAGCAACCACAAAAGTGGAAGACAGTATTTTTGTAATTTAATTTGTAAATATTAGTAGTTAAAAAAGAAAGGAAATGAATGAGAATTGCAATGGAGAAGAAAAGGAATATGTTAAATTGATGTTTCTAAGGTGAAATTATTTTCCTTGAAACGATTGGTTGAAGGTCCAATCCTTAGGAGCAACACTGTAAGATGTAACTGTTATTCCATTGGCAGTAACCTCAAAAGAAAGAGGTTGATTGTGTAATAGAGTATTAACATGATAGTTCTTACCTCAGTTCCTACCCATAAAACGCCAACTACTTTTTGAACCTTTAACCTTCAAACCCATAATGTCCCACATTCCACCCACATTACAAATCAATGTTGAAATGAAGATTCTAGAACCACTTATTGTTTTAGATTGATCAAATGATTTATTTTTTTGGATATCAAACTCTTTTAACAATTAAGAGTTGATATGGTGTAGTATAACCATACTATTAACATGCATGACTAGTCTTTGATTGGATGAGAGTAAGTATATTAACAAGCATAATTAGAAGTTTCATTGAGCACAAAAAAAACCTGGCTCATCAGTTACTATTGTGCTTGGAATATTATTGCTTTGAAAATTTGTAGTAATTTGCATTCTTTCCCTACGCCACATGATGAAATTGGAAGACCATTATCAACAGTCATGAAATGATAATTTCATAATAGAATCAATGAGAACGTTTGTATATCAGTTTGAAAAAAAAATTATAACTGGTGGTGGTGTCAACATATGCTTAAACATTGAAACTATATAGTCTATTATATGATTGATATTTCTAACTTAGTACTACCAAACTTATAATTTCCACAATGCACTAGGAAACCTACCATGACCAGTTGAAAGCCCTCCAATCAGACAGCTCTGAAGGATCAACTTCCAACCTCCAACAGATCATTCCAACAACAAAACTTCAATGTTGGAAGGATGTTGTTGTACTAAGTTTAGGTCGATGTTATGGCACTATAGACTTGGCCCCCAACCTTCAGCCTGGAGTGTCTTCCCTGACCCAACCTTCATTATTTTCTCCTTTCAGCGATTACTTACCTTATAATGAACAACTTCATCAATAAGTGTTGCAAGAAAATGAAAGAGTTGATCAAGAAAATCAAATAGCAAATGAAGCAAATCAAAAGTATACAATGTTGGAGGATAAAATAAAGTTCATGGAGCAAAAATTAGCCATGATGATGGAACGACAACAAAGTGACATCTCAATAGGAACAAGTCAAATTCACTCTCACTATGCTCAGGACTTTGATGATCAACCCCTACCTTAAGTTCATCATTTTGTAAGTAAAATTAACTAACATGTATATCAATTTAATTGACTAATTCAAAATTTAATACTTCCAGTTCGGTATTTTTTTTAGTATTTTTATATTCATTAATCGCATATTAATACTCAATTTATTTTATTTATTCTCATGATTTTCAAAGGTTTTTTCTAGTTTACATTACTCTATCATCTTTGCAGCAACACTCTTTACCAAAATTCCAGTATTTCGTTCTTAGGTCATCTTATATTTATGTCCCCTTACATTTCTATTACTTTTAGTCAATTAAAATCATAAACAACAACTTCTATTCTAGTTTGATATGACATTTTCTTTTACCGTTGGTATCATTTCAATTAACTTTTCATTTTAACTTTTTTGGAAATCAATTGTGCAAGTATACTGAAATTTAATTGTTATTTACTTTGATTTGGAACTTGAAACCAATTACAGGAGTTATAATTGAACTTCCACATTGATTACAAGTTCAATTTTAGATTGTCTATTAAAAAGCATGTGTTATATTTAAAATTTCAGTTTGATTAAATTGATATTTGGATTGACTATTCAAAATAAAATCAGGTGTTATAATTGAAATTTCATTTTGATTACAAATTGAAATTTGGATTGATTGTTGAAAAAAAGTGCATGTATAGTGATTGAAATTTCATTTTGATTACAAATTGATAGTTGTATTGACGGTTGAAAATTTTATAGTTGTTATAATTGAAAACACATATTTTAATAAATTAGTATTTATTAAAATTCAAATTTCATTAATGTAAAAAGATGTCAGTGGGTATATGTAATACTGGATGGGTTTAAATCTAAATTTAAATAATTTCCATTAGAAAAAACAAAATGGGGACATTTTGAAGTCAAAATAGATTTGTATACTTAATTTTGGAATGTAAATATTTTCAAAAATAAAATAAAATAATTTTAACCTAAAAGAAACTCAATTCCCTTTATTTATCATTTTCTTGTTTTAAAAATGGTTTGAAGAAAATACTTAATGCAGATATTATTTTATCATACTAGGTTTTCTCTTGAAAAAAAAATTATTTAAAAATATATAAAGGTTAAAAGTTTAATTTATATTAAATATATAAAATAGAATATTAACTATTTTAAGTATTTATAAAATTCATAATTTTTGTTTTCATTTTCTGTTTTATTTTATCTTTTTTTAAAAATTATTATTTCAAAATCAAATAGTATTGGTAAAGAAGATTTTTTATATAAAGAAATTTTTCACCTTGTTCATATTATAGGAGTTTGAGTGGTTATTAAGACAAATCATTAACCTATAATATCATTGTTGAGTGAGAAATCTATCAAGAAAATTCGACTATACTCTTTTTTTTTGAAAAGTTTGACTCATTAACTAAAATATTTTAAAAAAAAATCAAATTAGTTAAATTTTTTCTAGATTTTTATATTTATATAAACCTTTATATATAAAAATGTTTATATGAAAAAAATTAAAATTCAAATGAACATTTTGAAGTTAAAATAGATTTCTATACTTAATTTTGGAATGTACATATTTTCAAAAAATAAAATAATTTAATTTTAACTAAAAGAAACTCAATTCCCTTTATTTATCATTTTCTTGTTTTAAAAATGGTTTGAAAAAAATATTTAATACATATATTATTTTATCATACTAGGTTTTCTCTTAAAAAAATTATTTTAAAATATATAAAGGTTAAAAATTTAATTTATATTAAATAAATTAGAATATTAACTATTTTATTTATTTATAAAATTCATAATTTTTGTTTTCATTTTTTTGTTTTATTTTTATCTTTTTTTAAAATTTATTATTTCACTATTAAATAGTATCGGTAAGGAAGATTTTTTATATATAAAAATTCTTTATCTAATTCATATTGCAATAGTCTGAACGGTTAGCAAGACAAATCATTAACTATAATATCATCGTTGAGTCTTTCAAGTGAAATCTATCAAGAAAATTCGACTATACCCAATTTTTTTGTTAGTACAAAGTGATAATATTCAAAGAACAAGATATACAGAAAAAAAGACTTATGCTTGGAGTTTTATACCGAACTGCATGCAGACACATACAACATCTAGTTCTTATCAGTTGATCAAATTTCAATATCTAGTTAATACTATAAGTAACACGAGTATTTTGAAACTCATTAATTTTTACCTAAAAATTCAAGTATTATTCGAACAACAATCACTATTGGCTTAAAACATTAAGTATATTTATAACCCAATCACTCATAATAGTGAGTATTATTTGTATGCAGTCACTCTTAATTTAAACGAAGTATATTTTGGACAATAACCAAACCTGGCTAAAACCAAAAGATTTAAAAAGAAACTAATCTAAAAGATCATTAGATTGCTCAATAGAAAAAAGGTTGCGTCTTATGACAAACAAGATTCTATTTACTCTTTCAGGTCGCTCTTGAATATAAATAATGTTTTTTCTTACAACTACAAGACTAAGGATGACACGTGGACCAGGTGGCAGAGAAATCAGGGAGGAGATCACCCAGAACGGTGATCGGTGGTCAGTAACCGAGTGGCTACCGACAAATCAGTTCCAAGATAAACACTTGGGGGGAGAACGCGAGAAGCAATAGAGCACCGATCAGTCATCGGGTGCATGGTCATCGGGGTTTCGTGTTACACGCAGTTAAACTGGGACTGAGATTCCCAGCGAGAGCGTTACGCATGGACCTCGCATGATCATATCTCAGAGAAAGAGGAGCTGCTCACCGATAGAATCGTGCACGAGAGTGGCCTGAGGGAGTTAGTAAACCGGTCAGTGATTGGTGACTCTCTTAACCCATTACGTGCATGACATCGTGAAGGGGAAATCGTTTATGCAGAGAGCAATGCTTGGTGAGTGTGCCTAGTCCAGCCACACCTGGCGTTCTCCTGGGAGTGTGCGATTCACCCAGATGGAAGAAACGCGCTAAGTTACTCCGCAAGGGAATAACTTAGGCGCACAAAGAGATGCGCTAGAGCCCTTCAGGTAGTGGCACGTGTACGGTTAGATGTGAGTTGCATGCCTCCACGTGTCACCATCTGAGAGAGGCGCGGCCAAGATAAAAGTGCACTCCGCGTCGTGAAACACACACACCCACGTTTTTACTCATTGTGGTACGTCTTCACACAATAGCGTAACAAAATTCTGACACACGCAGAGGATAGCGTAACAGAATTCTGTTAGGCACAGACACAGAGAGAGAGAGAAAAAGAGAATCAGAGAGAGATTCAGTGACATTTTTTGTTGGTGGTTCTGTGACCTAACTTGAGCGTCGGAGTGCAAACGGCCGCTAGAGGCGCCGTCTGTGTGTTTTGCAGGTTGCGTTTGAAGTTCCCGGAGAAGGTTCTAAGAGCATTCTTGCGGATAGCACAGTTGCATAGGCGGGGTAAGGAAGCGACAAAGCAATTCCTCCACGCTCGAGTTGGCGACAGGATCAAGAGTGTATAACAAAAGATTGCTTGTAGTTGAAGAATCTATACATGTTGTATTTGATGAAACAGATTTTTCTGTGCCCAAATCTGTTCTGGATGAACCTGGTATGGATGATTTAAGAATCATTATGCAACAGAATCAATCTAGTGAGCTTGATGCTACTAATCCAAATTGTGTCAAAGAATCTACTGTGAATGCAGGACTGCCTAAAGAATGGAAGACTCCAAGGGATCTCACTCTTGACAATGTAATTGGTAAAATTGAGAAAGGAGTCTCAACAAGGAATTCACTCAACAACTTCTGCAGAACAGTAGCTTTTGTGTCACAGATTGAGCCTAAAAGCCTGGAAGAAGCACTGCAAGACAGCAATTGGATAACAGCAATGCAGGAAGAGCTGTACCAGTTTGAATACAATGAAGTGTGGACTTTGGTTCCAAGAAAGCATGAGATGAACATCATAGGAACCAAGTGGGTGTACAGGAACAAGATGGATGAACATGGAGCTATCACTAGAAATAAAGCAAGGCTGGTTGCTAAAGGGTATAACCAAGAAGAAGGTATTGATTTTGGTGAAACCTATGCACCAGTAGCACGTCTTGAAGCTGTCAGACTACTTCTAGCATTTTCCAGCATACAAGGTTTCAAGCTGTTTCAGATGGATGTCAAGAGTACATTTCTAAATGGCTACATCAATGAAGAGGTGTTTGTATCTCAGCCTCCAGGGTTTGAAGATCACAAAAATCCAGACCATGTGTACATGCTTAAGAAGGCCTTATATGGATTGAAGCAAGCACCTAGGCAATGGTATGAAAGGCTAAGTGAATTTCTGCTCTCTCAAGGATATAGCCGTGGCAATTCTGATAAAACTCTCTTTCTAAAGAAGAAAAGAGAAGACATCATACTTGTGCAAGTCTATGTAGATGATATTATCTTTGGATCCACAAATGAAGAGATGTGTGAAGACTTTGTGAAAACCATGAAAAGTGAGTTTGAGATGTCAATGTTAGGAGAAATGAATTTCTTCCTTGGACTACAAGTTAAACAACTCAAGGATGGAATTTTCATAAGCCAAGAAAAATACTGCAAGGAACTGCTTAAGAGGTTTGATATGGACCAATGCAAAGCAATCAGCACTCCTATTTCAATAAGCTGCCAGCTGGATCAAGATTTTGCTGGAAAATCAGTGGATCAAACCAAGTATAGGGGTTTAATTGGTTCCTTATTATACCTAACTGCCAGCAGGCCTGACATTATGTTTGTTGTGTGTTTATGTGCTAGATATCAATCTAATCCAAAGGAATCACACTACAATACAGCAAAGAGAATTCTGAAATATTTGCAAGGATCTAAGGATGTTGGATTATGGTATCCTAACAAGGTATCCTTAAATTTAACTGGTTTTTCAGATTCTGACTTTGCAGGGTGTAAAGTGGATAGGAAAAGCACAAGTGGAACTTGTCACATGCTTGGATCAATTCTAATCTCTTGGCATTGCAAGAAACAAGCTTGTGTTGCTCTCTCCACAGCAGAGGCAGAATACATAGCTGCTGGAAGTTGTTGTGCTCAAACATTATGGCTAAGGCAGCAGCTAAGTGATTTTGGAATTTTGTTAAACAAGATACCTATAAATTGTGATAATACTAGTGCCATAAATCTGTCTAAGAATCCTGTCATGCACTTAAGGACTAAACATATTGAAATTAGACATCACTTTCTAAGAGAACATATAGCTAATGGAACTTGTGATATACAATTCATTGGTACTGAATTTCAACTAGCTGATCTATTCACTAAACCACTTGCTAAAGACAGGTTTTATTTTCTTTTAAATGAATTGGGTATTATTAGCTTAAATTGTCCTCTGCAGTGAAAATTTCAATCTGTTGTTTTATGATTTAACATGTTTTGTTCCCTGTTTCAGAAATCACAATTGTGACTAGGAAAGAGAAAGATTTACTTTTCTCTCTCTCACTTTATCTTTGACTACTTTTTCGGTTATTAACCAGCAGGCCTATGGCAATTAGTGTGTAGGTATCCTAACTAATTGGATATTGTGGAGGTGCAACAGATTTGGTTTGCCAAAATCAGGTTCCAAGATATTCTTACGTGAATCCACACATGAACCTACTGCACCATTGGAATAAAATCTGTAGCATATCTAATAGATTTGATTTTTCTTCAAAACCCATAATTCCTAAAATCTGATCAAATCATTCTTCTTTAAAATCTGTGATTTTCAAAATTTGGTTTAATGTTCTATATAAACCTAGCACAAATCAGCTATTCTCTCACACCTTCTCATTTGTGCTATAAGCTGTCCAGGTTCACACTTGTTTCACCACAGGTTTCATTTCTATTCTAAGTGATAATCTGTACTGCATTTTTTTTAGAACTGTATATTAATAAACTGGTGCAGGGAAAAACAGATTGAGCATGGCATCCTCATCACACAAAAGGAAGAAATCCAAGGAGCAATCCAGCAGCAACCAAGGTATTCTGGAGAAATGGTTTGCTGGAGATTCTGAAGCAATGACAAGGTACATCCATGAGACAAGCAGAAAGCAAGTCAATGCGCCCAAAGTGTTGGAATTCTCTTGGTTGAGAGAAGAAAATCTGACTGAAGCAAAAACCTTGCTCAAGCATCAAAAGTTGAAGAACTTCCTAGAAATAATTGGAATGTCTATCCAGACTTGGTGAAAGTCTTCTACAGCAACTTGGTTCAAGATGGCAAAAATTTGGTCTCCCATGTGAAAGGTGTGAAGCTGAAGATTACAAGAGAAATATGGAGTAATGTGGGAGGAATCAAGTATTCTGGAATGAAGGTAAGCAAAGGTAACACTGTTGGAATTCAGGGATTCAACAAGATGCAATTTTACAGAAGTTGTGTGAGAAACCCTGCTGAACCAGTGGCTAGATTCCATGCTGGAAATCTCACAATCATTCCAAGACTTCTTGCCTACATCATTGCTTGGCAGCTTACTCCAAGAGGAAGTAATCATGCAACTCTTCATGAAGAAGATTTGATTCTGCTATACTGTATCATGAACCAACTCAAGGTAAATTGGGTGAGTACAATGGTTGAGCATATGCTCAAATCCACAAGGTTACCAGACTATCGTTTTCCATATGCTATTTTTGTGTCAAAGCTAATTGATTACTTTGTAGTTGACACTACAAATGAGAGAAATGACACCATTAAGGCAGCAAGTGAAATAGACAACTCCACTCTCTTGAAGATGGGCTTTCAAAAGGAAGATGACAGCTGAATATTTAGAAGGAATGCTACAAACAGAGCTGAAAATGAAGCTGCTGATCCAGAAAATGAAGAAGAAAATGCTGATGGAGTGCAGAACATGGATGCATCACCAGTACACTCTGCTGGACATGAAGATGTTGCTGCTACAAGTCAAAATGCAATGGTTGCATATGAGGAACCTGAGTACAGAGGTGAACCTCTGTCTATGTTTGAAAGACAAGTGTTGAGCAGGCTGGACACACTCACATATGAGCAGAAAGCACACTATGAAATTACTTATGCCAGGTTTCAACACTTGGATGACCAACTTGAAGGAGTTCAAGTGCAGCTAGCTGAGCTCTACTACAATGACAAGTGATCCTATATCTAAGTCTTTAGCTTTTATATGTTGAACATTTTGGAATTAATCTGTTTGTCTTTATTCTGCACTGGTTTTTTAGTTGATTTCATTGAGGTTTGTAATAGAACTTAATACTAGATTTATAGTTTGAACTGTGATGAATGGCTTGTATGTTTTATCCCATGCTTTATTCTGTTTGATGAATCCAAAGGGGGAGAAGAACAGCCACAGAAAGCTACATGGTACATGAAGGTAGCACAAAACTCACAACTGCTCTATTATGGTTTTATGTCTAAAATTTCTGTGCAGGTTTTGGCAGCTAGTCTAATACAGATTGTGATCATCAAACTATGTTGTGCAAAGGGGATTTGTCTCCATCAAACAGGGGGAGATTGTTGAAGATGGATGAAGTCTCTTCTCTACCTAGTGTTGTGTGTGTTTGATGTAGAAAAATAGCTAGTTTGCTTTGATGTTTGTAATAGGTTTAGATGATCTTGTATGTAGGCTTGTATTTCTGTAAGGTTGCCTTTTGCTACATGATCCATCCTAGATGCCTAACTAAGTCTAGATCAAGCACATGATGTGGTTAAATGGTTTTGAAAAGATTTTTAAAGTGCTCTTAAAAGTTTTAAATTAGTACACAAATAAATCTGTTTTATGGAGAAAGAATCGGTTTATTTCTTCTCTGTTAAAAGGCTTTTCTAAAATTCTGTTAAGGCACCACAGGCAAAGCTTAGTTAGTTATTTCAGTTAAAGCTGAGCTGGCCTGTTTGCTATATTTTAATCTGTTTCACTGTGAAAGAACAGGTTTATTCTTTGGTCAGCTGAAAGGTTTTTCACAAGTTAGTTAGGGCACCAAAGGTACAACTCAGACAGTTATTTCAGTTAGCTGAGTTGGCAGTTTTTACAAATAAATCTGTTAAGTTCAAAAATGAATTTGTTGTTTTCATAACTGTTTTTCAACTGTTTTTTGAAAAGAAGTTAGAAATTGTTTTCTATATAAAGAAAAGTCTCTCTCATGAAAAAGAGCTGAGCAATTACGTTTTTGACAGAGATCAAACATTTTCCATGTGAGAAGAAGGATCAAAAGATTTTTGAAAGGTTTTCCAAAGAGATTTTCAAGTGTGCTTGTTCTAGGAAACCTTTGATCTTGGTGAAGGTGTTGGTGCAGTTCTGCAGCAAATTGAACTACTGGTTTTGAGTTCTTGCATCTTCTTTTCAGGTGTAATCTTTCCTTTATTATGGTTTGTAAAGGTGTATGTGTTAGTCACTCCTTGATAGGGTTTCTTGGAGTGCAAAGGTGTGCTGAAATAGGGTTTTTCAGCATTGTTGGTGTTGTTCTTGTAGTGTTCAAGAACTGCTGAGTTTGTAAGTAATTGGTACTGTTTTTAGTGGATTCCACCTTGGGGTAAGGTGAGACTAGACGTAGCTCTGTATGAGTGAACCAGTATAAAAACTTGTGTGCCTTTCTTCTCATCCCTACACTCATTTTTGGTTTTGCTTAATTCTGTCAAGAACTAAATCTGTTCTTTTGAAATTGAATCTGTTAATTCTGGGTTTAAGTAAAAACTGTTCTTCCTGATTTGTTAAAGTTTTCTAATCACAAACAAGGCAATTGTATATGATGGTTTAAGTGATCTATGAACAAACAGTCTATTCATTAAAATCTGAGAAAGAACCATTCTCCTTAGAACCTTGTGTTGAGTAAATTTGTTTGATTTCTAAGCATAACTGTATCATTCATCCTCATAATATTCAGCTGATCTGACTCTGTTGTAATTATCTGTTAATCACAATTTTACATTGAACAAATTCAAATTGTGCTAGACTGCTCTGAAGAATCAATCTGTTTCATGTAAAAACCATTCTCCTTAGAACCTTGTGTTGAGTAAATTTGTTTGATTTCTAAGCATAACTGTATCATTCATCCTCATAATATTCAGCTGATCTGACTCTGTTGTAATTATCTGTTAATCACAATTTTACATTGAACAAATTCAAATTGTGCTAGACTGCTCTGAAGAATCAATCTGTTTCATGTAAAAACAATATGTTCTTTTTGCCTCTGGTATACTGAAAATTGTGTGCTCCTGCGAAAATTTTATAAGCTCAATTCACCCCTCCCCTCTTGAACTTAGACACTAATAGACCCAACATGTTCGACCCTCGACAATTGATACGTTTTAGTATTGAGTGTTGGTATTGATTCCGAAGGTGTTAAACGCAAAGCAATTGATACGTGTTGGTATTGAGTCTGCGGGTGTTCAACATTCTATGGGATGATACATTTTTTTAAAATAAACACTGACATTCCATTGTACATATACATGTCTTAGAATTTGAAGTTGGGGATCAGAAGTTCAATATAAATATAATTCATTTTTTTATGATGTAAGTATCTTTACCTATATTTCAATTTACTTTATGTTAAATTATTATTGATTATGCTTTAACTAATAACTTGTAGGTTTTTGCATGGAGTTTCTATCAATGATGGGAATGAAGATGTGTATGGATTCTTAGATCCCTCATATACTAATCCCACTGGAACAAAGAAAAGTGAAACCCAATCATAAATCACTAACACCTTCGAAAAAGAGGGAAAACAAATTTATTTATGCCCTTACATTAATGAGTAAGTTTAATTATATGTCGTCAATTATTACTATTTCATGTTTTAAATATTTACTAACTCTTTTGATGGATGATATAGGGGTCATTGGCAGTTACTTGTATTATCCAGGGTTGATAAGACTGTTGTGTGGTTCTGTTCCCTACACAAGAAGTCATCCACACATCTGAAGAATATCATTGATAAGTAAGTACAAACTTAACTCTGTATGTTACTAATTAAGCATCTACTAAGGCAGTTTTTTGTATTAATCAGTTCATCGAGTGGATATAACATCCTAAAAGGTCGATCTAATTCAAATTTTCAAAATCTAAAGTGGATGACACTAAAGGTTTGTAGTTTTTGTCTTTCTCTTTTCATTGTTTATCAATATTAACTTTTACTTTTTATTGAATTATAGTGTAATAGACAACCAGGAAGCTATGAGTGTGGCTATTACGTTATGCAATGGATGGTTATCATTGTAAGACCAAGCCTTAAAAGTGATTGGGATCAGGTAGCATGATGCTAAATTATTTTTATAATTCTTTAACATGTATGTATCTTAACACTAATTTATGTGAACCTTATTTTGTAATGCAGTTCTTCACGGATGAGCAACCAATGTCTTCGAACATCATAGAATATGTTAGACATTCTTGGTTCACATATTTCCTAAATTTTTATAACTCTACGATAGTTAATCAATAGTGTAGGAATTAGATAGATAGATAGGAATATAGGTAAAGATATTATTAGTGTTTGTAATATATTTTTATCAATATATATAATTTGCTTCTTTGAATTTATGTATTTGTATGACTGGGTTATAATTGAACAAGTCAATTTAGATGAGAATTAGCATTAAATAGAATGTACTAAAAAAAATAACCATCTACAAGGGCAACTATTTACCATAGTCGCCCTCTTATATGCAGCGCAAAGATTTATAAGGGTGGCTATGGTAAATAGTCGCCATCTTATATACAGAACAAAGGCTTATAAGGGCGACTAAGGTAAATAGTCGTCTTCTTATATGCTTCAGAATGATTTACAAAAGGGAGGTGTAAAAAGGCAGCTTTTACCATGGTCGCCCTCTTTGTTTGAATACGTACAACTTATAAGGGCGGCTTTTACCATAACCATCCTTATAAATCTGAATTTAAGAAGGCGGCTAAATAGTTGTCTTCTTCTCTGTTTGACATAAGACTACACGTACATCAAAGGAGGCTAGAAAGTTGTCGTTTTAAGTGAAAATAGTTGCCCTCTTTAAACCTTTATGCACCAGTGTAAGAAAATAGTTTTAGAATAGAAGTGGTATAATTAAAATAGTACTTGAATATTTTATTATTAAAATGAGATATAAATAGAAAAATAAGTTATTTAGGTCTCATTTTAATATAACCACTATCTCTCTAAAAACCATTCTATTTTTCTCTTATGCCTTTTCTTTAAGATTTTGACCACCCCCTTTATCATAGTAATGATCGGAGGTCACCACTAAGTTCCTAGTAGTGAATATAGTAATACTATCGGATCAAAATTTTAGTTAGAGTAAGTTCATTTTTGTTGCTCCTTATTTCTTTGAGTCAGTCTTGAGTCGAAAGAGGTTCATATGAATGTGTCTGCGATTTGAAAGACTCTCTCACTCGTGCCATGGCTAGGAGAAAGGACATACAAAAGACTCTCCTCACAGCACAATCAAATACTAAATTCTTCTAATCTTGTATAAAATTGTAAATAACAGAATAGTCTTTCTTTGTGCTTTGTATTTTTTTAGCCAATTTTAGAATAGGTTGAAAATAATTCCAAGAAAATCTATAAACCTTCACTTAGCATTTAAGCAAAGGTTTCTAGAGCACCTTAAGGAGTCTACCCAATTTTAGCTTGCCTTTACCTTCACCATAGTTAAGTTTAACTTAAATAAGGTGAAGGCATCCAATAGGCATGATTTAGGAGATCTTGAGCCTATAAATAAGAGGCTCTTCTCTTGTAATCTTTAGACTTGAATGAATATTGAATTGTGTTTATGAATTTTCAACACATTTCTCCAAGTCTCTCTTTATTAGATGCTTTCAATCCTAGTGAGCAAACTTAAGGAAAGTGGTATAACCTCTTCCTTGGCCCCTTGCACCTAAAATACAACGCCTATTCTTACTCTCCTCTAGTCCATTTCGGTGCAACCTCCATTCTCCTTCAAGACTTTCGCTGCATCATCTTCCTCCTCCAACACACAAGAACAACATTGCAACAAATGATTTGGCCTATTATATGAATTAACCATGTCATATGAGATGCATTGGTATTGAGATGAAGTGGTATTGGGATTATTATACACATAGTGTGTGGAGTTCACAAGGGGTAGTATGACAGGTGCAAATCTATGCGTTTAATTCAATGTACGACTCTTTCAGAAGTATAGTCAAGTGTATGTATATGTTGATAAATAGATTTCTAACATGAGTAATATTGAGTGTGAATTATTTATAAACATTTGACTGCTTTATTAAAAATGAAATGAACAATGATGTATTTTATGTTTGTGATCTAAGGTTACATTTATCTTAGAAGTTTTAAAAATTGTTTTTCTTTATTTCTGATGATTGTGTAGATAATGTTGGAAGTGATAGAACTCTACTTTGAGTAGATAAAATGTTTTACTTTATTTTGACATTTTGTTTTTGGATATATGTAAATATCAAATTCCCTATATATATATTAGATACTTTATGAATGATATGTATGCATCATGCTCTAACTGAGGGGTTAAGGAACATTTCTACCCGAACAAATTCTCAAACAGAGTAAGTTCATATTTGCTCTAAAGATCCTTTATTATCTTTTTTTTTCCTTAGGATTTTGTGATCAATATCTTGGTGAGGTCAGTTGAGAAAAGTAATTATGTCTACTTAATCTATTATATACTGAATTTTTGTTTTGTTTGATAACTTGCATTGGGTCCTTATATTTTGACGCTCAGAGACTCAAATTCTAGAGTTTGTTTGTAAAGCAAGCAATTAAGGTAAGGGAAACTAACTTTACCTTTAAATAGTACTTTAGGCTAGAAGATTTAGATGTGGAGGGGACGTGGTCCAAATATTCAATTTCTCTTGCAGGGATGTTGTTTATTCATATCTTGTGTTGTTTGTTTATATATTATTTAATCTTGTAGAATTATTAGATTTGGATGGTTTAGTATTTAAGTGTTGTTTTTTACGGTAATTAGACTTTTGAATGTTGTGGATCGCCTTGCATAATGAAAATTGTAGGGGGTTGAAGTCATACATTTGGGATAATGTATAAACTGATGTTTGTTTGTGTATTAAGTATTGATGCCTATGTGGTGAGAGAGATCTCCTAATTTCACTAATGATCTAAGTCACATAGACTAAGATATTAGGTGGTGAGAAGTTGATAGAGGAGTTCATGAACATCGTAAATATGATATACACGACTTGGGTTGTATTGAACTTACCCTGATCATTTCTCTTAGATTCGCTGGTAATCTAAGTCTTGGGTATTGGATCAGGTGTTAGTCTCTGGTGGGACTTACTTAATACAGATCTTTCGGAAGGCAATAATAGTTATTATGTTTGTCAAATATCCTGGATGTGTAAATCCATGTGGGATCTATGTGATTGTTTTATGTTGGGATTTGAAAAAGATTGAATAATTGAGAAATTGATCCATGTAATTTGGTTTGCTCTTTTGATTTAATTGTATATATTATAAATTTTTATTTTCACTAGCTTACCCTTATTTTTCTTGTTGTGTTGTGAACTGCAATGACTATATTATGTACACAAGCAAATGATTATATAGGTGAAAGAGAGTTTGAAGGACCTTAGGATGTGATTTTGAGTATATGTATTGTAAATATTGTATTTATATAAGTCATAATCATGTATTAGGAACCTTTTGAAATACTCTAAGCTTGTATAGAAACTTTAGAACTTGTATTATAATAGTTAGATGTACTTTTAAGGTGTTACATACCACATTTATTTTCTACTACTTAGTTTAGGGTGTTAAAAACTGAAATGATTCAAAAAAATTTAAAAAAAATTATATAAATAATTAAAAGTTTACTTTTTTATCTTTTTTTTACTCAATAAAATTGGTTTAGTGAAAATAAATTGTTTATTATATTTAAATATAATATTTAAATTTAAATTTAATTAGTAACTATTTTGTTTACGATTTATATATCTTTAAATATTTGTTTACAATTTTATTGTACTCTACTTATATAATATATTTATATATAAGACAATATATTACAAACAAAGTTTATTTTAAATTTAAAATATAAATTTATGTATTTTATATATCTATAATTAACTATTAAAATGTTTTCTTACACGGTATTTTTTCAATTTTATTTATCTTTTATAATAATAATCTATGACAATATATATAAAGTAGATTCTTTTTCTACAGGTAGACGTCCCGTTTTCTAATTTTACCTTTTATAATATTAAAATACAATAAATTTAAAAATTATTTATATTAAATTAAAATTTTGATTTTAAAAAATTTAGAGAAATTTGAATTTGAGAAAAAAACAAAAAAAAACAATTTCTTACAGTTTTATCATTTAATTAACTAATTTTTTAAAAAAATTCAAAACATTCTTTCTAATAAATATTTTAATTACCCTCACTTTTATTTCAGATTCTCAAGGAAAGAATTAAAAAAAAAAATTAAGCAAAAATATATAATATATTACATATCAATTTAAAAATATATAATAAACTTGTTTTAAAACAAAAATAATAAATTTTTAATTAGTGAGTTTTATATATATGTGGTGAGTTTCGTATACATATATTATGTTATTATAATATAATACATATTATAATATAATAATATATTATAATATTGTAATAATAATTACATGTGTAATATTTATATGTAATTATAATTCTAATGATATAATTACAATATTATTATAATATAATATTACATATAATAATAACATATTCTAACATAATAATATATTATCATAATATGTTATAGTTATATATTGTATCTAATAATATATATTACACATACTTTTAATAACTATGTATAAATGTGTTTTTTTTTTTATACATATGTTTTATTTTTGTTCTCTCTCCTTTCTCAACATCTCAATTTTCCTTATATTGTTACAACTTTATTCAACTTTTAAAAAAGTAATGTATAATATTATATAGTTTGATTTGTTATTCATTTATTAATTAATTATTTTAGTTCAAAATTTATATTATTTTTTTTAAGCAAAGTAAATTAAACTATTTATTTTATTTATTAACGGAAAACATATAGAGATATTAAATATAATATATTCAAATGTGCAGCTACATTTTTCGCATTGTAAAAAAGAAAGTACTCTAATTAATATATATATATATATATATATATATATATTAGTATATATATACTTTTTAAATTCTTTTAATTATTTAAATTTATAATAATGTATTTATTCTAATTCATTGTTTTTCATTAACAGGATATAAGATGATTTTATATTAATTTATAATCGCTATAATAATATTAATGTAAAACAAAAATATTCTATTTATGAAGTTTTTATTATTTATTTAATTAATTTTTTATTATAGATTATATATTATTAATGTGTCATAAATACATTACATTAATTTTTTTTATGTGTTTTTTTTAAATTCAAGAAATTATGAATATTCCTTCAATATAATTTAATAAATATATTTATTGACAAAAATATTATTTTAATAATAAAAAAGCTGAAAAATATCTTGAAGACCAATATTTACTTAGTCTCCAACCTAATCAAGAATTTATTGTTTTAAAATTATAACATATCAAATTAGTGTTTTCTTCTTTAAAACATGTGTATATATAAATATATATTATAATTTGTAATGACATTTGTAAATTTATCATTTATCATATACAACTATTATTTTGGTGGTGTTTTGATCAATATAACTTTTTGTAACAAACATAAAATTTATGATAATATTTTAAAAATATGAAAACACATAAATTTATAATCAATTAGTATAAATTTATAATAATATATTTTAAAAGGACAGATACACATAAGTTTATAATGAATTAAAACAATACAGTATAAATTTATGAGTCTTTTTATAAGTATTTATAAAAGAAAAAGAAAAAAAAAATTATCCCATAATCTAAAAATAACTTTTACATTCTGCAAAATAAAAGTTAGTTTATACAAAAAGTTAAATTATCTATTAAAAAAAAGTTAAAATCATTAAGTTTATTAAGGTAAACGAGTTTTAATTTACACATCAGTTATTTTTACTTCACATAAAAAAATTATAAATAAATTTACTCAAATAAAATTTGATGAGCAGTGAAAGCTGTTAATAGTTTAATTTGTAAATATGTATTAATTGTCAGTCGATAAGATTTTTTGCTGTGCAAGATTCTGATTTTAAATTCGCCCTTACCTTTGTGCTTTGTAGCTGTGTTGGTGACTTGAAGCTTTTATCACTGCTTAATTTGTTTTTGTCCAAATAAACAAGTGATAAAAGAGACAAATTTAAAAGTGTAATAATATATTGTGAAACTCATTAAAAATCATATAAGAATTCAGATCAAATTTTAATATTGGAGCTAAAAATACTAGTAGTTATTAAATTCCGTATAACACTAGTGAACTTGTAATAGTGTATCAAAAACTTAAAATGAGTTCTACCATTAAAGATGATCCAAGATTTCATATTTCAATGTTCCCCTTGGATTACTTAATTGCTTTCTAAGGTTTAATAACGTTAAAAAAAAAAAGACCATTTGTTGTTTATAAGCTTTCTATAGAAAATTATTTTTGTGCATTTCTTAAATTTATAACACATTTGAATTTTATATAATCTAGCTACAGCAGCAATTGAAAATCATGAAAGAAATGGAAGTCTCAGAAAACCACAAAATTGTTGGTCTGCTTAAAATAATAATATTATGAAATGTTCCCTGAAAGGATTCATTTAGGTCTGTAGCAGTTCCCATTAATACTAGGAAAACATAATATAAGAAAATGCAAGGAATATGAAAGATAATGGCATAAATTACGAAACACAAATGGTACATTGAAGAACTGATGAAAAAGAGAAATGATGCATCACTTTTATTGCTGACCAAAATTCAATGTGACAAAATGGAGGCTTTTATGCTACTTTTGCATATGCCATTGACTGGGTGCACCGAAATATAAGTTATAGCATCCCATGGTAGAACAAAATAATGAACGCCAAAAAATCAAGTCGTTTTCTTTGTTGTCCTTTTCAATTTCTTCCTTGGTGAACTGTGCTTATTGATTTTATTTGGCTGTGAAGCATAATTTCTGAGCTTCTGAAGAATCTTCCTTTCATTGATGCGCAGCACCAAAGAATGATACAGTTTTCTCTCCCTAGTTAAACTACACCTTTCCAATGCTTCAATATCATCTTCAACTGAATTCAAACCATAGAGACTCTCCCTCATGTCCGCAATTGACAACAGGGCATCACAAACCCTTTTAGGCAGCAAGGATTTCTTGCTCATATTAAATGCTTCATTAGGAAACATATTACCATTAAGATGGGTGGTTTCACCATTTGATTCAGGACAATTCCCAGCAACTGATGCCGATAGGTCTAACTTTTGGTAAGCATCATCTAGCAATAACATGATGTGTAATAAAATGAGGAGTTCAATTTGTGGTTTTCCATCAAATGAGATCTCAAAATATTCAGACTCTTGGCTGCCACATGCAGAATAGCCTAACCTTTTCCAAAGGGAAACTCTTGCTCTACTGTGGCGGTCCGAAAAAGCTGAAGAACACCATTGAAGTATCAGCTCCATGTCTATGTTTACAATATCATAGGAATTATCTGGCTCGGTAAATCCATATCTATGAAGCAAAGCAGCATTACCCAATAGCCCATAAGTATTAAATACCTGTTATTAGGCAAAGAGGAACTCTTGAATATTAGAGTAACTTCAAGGGAAGATTAAGAGGTTGCATCAAGAGTAGCTTAGTGACATTGAACGTTTCAATTCGAAGTGTAAAACATATAACTGAAAGGAAAATTCTCACCTCAGTTCCACTGTCGACATCTTTTATCATAATCATCTCCAACATAGAAGTATCATCCTCGCTAACAGAAGAACTATCCAAATCACTACCAACGCAGTTACCAACATTTGCACCAATTGACGCAGTCATATCTATAGAGGGAATTTGATCAAATGCTACTTCTTCCTTAACAATGCTCTTATCATTATCACTACCATCTACATCACTTCCTGATTCATAATTAGAGGGCATAGCAGTGAAATGCACATCCTCTGCACCTGTTTTATGATTGAATCTAGAGCAGAAGACAGTATAGACATTATTAGAATGGGAAAATCCTCAGATCTGGACAGGAAATCACAGACTCTTCAAAATTACAGTTGTCATGTCGGTTGTGAACATTAGGAAGTTACATTTTTATTTTGTTTTACTTATATTTATAAACTTTTATAGCAGTGCCAATGGGAATATCATAATAATTGGATGAGAACAACAACAACAATAACAATAAACTTGTATGCATACAATGAATCATTTACAAATAAAATAATTCCGTATTTTGATTTAAATATTTACTCTATGTTATATTGTATTATAGTCCAGCCATGTTCAGCTATTTTCTTGTTTCATAACATGTGTAGTATTTGTGTTTTCTAGCTCAAAAAAACAAATTGTGCATATTACACATACTCTCATTTATAACTATTTATTTAAATTAAAAAGTAAAGCATCACAAGATTTGTATTCACTATAGCAGTTCTTGAAACGGTATACAAACACAAGATGGCATTATTTTCTAGACAGAATAAATTTATCAGCATTTACTGAACTTGAAAAGCTTTAAAGCTAGACCTAAAAATTCTCGCTCTTAAAACCAGTTACAAATTTGAGTTGCAGCAAAGTTGAAATGAATAAATGGAAAATAAAGGTGTACACTGAGATTAGAAAAGAAAACCATGTTAATAACAATAGGCTTTACTTACAGATCTGCCAAGGGAACCATCCCAAAACCATGGTAATCATCAATCTCAAAAGATCGTGAAGATATAAGACTTTTCGCTGCAAAGTATTGTTCTATGTCAAAGAATTTTGGGTTTAGTTTTAAAGGTGCTAAATCCAACAGGGGAAGAATATTCTCTTTCCAGTCCTCGTAAATCAGAGCCTTGTCTTCTTGCTCTGTCTGCCTAAAATTGTAAGAGATCAGATAATTTTCATGAAAGGTAAAGCACATAGTGTTATACATGAAGATTATGTAATGCATAAATAAATAAAAACAAGGCATTGATAAGGTGCTCAATTAAGTTAACTATACATGAAAGACAATCTAACAACAAAACTTCAACCAAGAAACAAAAGCATCCCTCTTCATCTTCACACATTCGAATTAGCAATAAAAAATTAGTAGCATGTGTAGCATGGCTCTATATGGTCAATGTTAATTCATCCTTCATGATGATTAAGCCCAACAATACAAGGTATACCTGGTGAAGCTCAGTACCACACAAAAGCTCGTTTACTTCATCGAGGGTCCAAACAATTGGAACGCACTCTTGGTAAGGCAAGAGTTGAAGGTATCCATACCAAGGTGAGTCCCCACCCAAGCTTCTCTCATACATGATCGCAAATGCTAGCCCCAAATGACCATCCAAACCAGCATCTTCAATGATCTCACGTGCCCCACTAGTCTTGGTGGTGAGGCAAGCTTCTTTTGGCATTTCGGCCACAACATCACCTTCCTTCAACTGGCAAAGAGCTCTCACCGCTATTCCCTCTTCGGGTGTATCCACAAACTCCAATGCATCGCTCCACTGGAAACCCTTGGACTGCATCCACCGCTTGAATGCCCTCAAACGCCTGTGCAGACAGATAGAAAAAGAATGAGTTGTTCACGGACAGAAAAACGTTGTGTAAATCTTTGTTCAGCAACAATGACCCAAAGTTTGTAACTTTATTGGATGAGAGTGTCAAAGCTCGGTTTTTTGGCATACCCATTGGAGAGTTTCGTTGGGCTTTCAGTGAAAATGAGAGAGAAATGAGAAATTAGGCGTACCTGGAAGCCGTAGAAGCCATTGGAATAGAGATGTTCGTTGCGGAAGACGTGGCAAGGGTTTTAGAGTTAGAAGCTGCCACCACCAGTGGCAGAGCTGCAGTGCAGTTTCTGACTTTCTGGGCTTGGGCTTTTGGTGCTGGATAATTCAAAAGCTTCTTCTTCCTGCACCCCTACGTTTTTCTTCCTGCACCCCTACAATTTTCTATATCCCGAAACTGGCCTTCACCTTTGTTAGGGTACACCGCAATATCTACCTTACTAACAAATACTCAGGAAATTAATACTAGGATGAAAATGTTCTATGCTTTATTTCCGAAAACAACATCACTTATATAGTGATGTTTAGGGTTACAAAATTTCGGCTTTTACATGAGTCCCTTAACATTTACTGTTAGCATTACCCTAATTCCTTATAAAGTCCCTCATCCACAAGGGTTGTTTGGTTTGTTTATTGGGCCTCCTTGGGACATTGGGCTCTTCTCTATCATTGCCTTCCGCTGGACACTCAACTTTGTCCTCAAAGTTTGAAAGTGCACGGTTGTCTATTGGGCCTCCTTGGAACATTGGGCCACGATTAGGGTTTGAAAGGGTGTCACCAATGCTTGGAATGTTCTGGAGGTTGGGTGACGTGGGAAGTGGAGCGGTCGCGGGAGACCAAGTCACATGCGTCTTCGTAAATGCGTTCTCAGGTGGCGTGTGCGGAGTGGGTAGTTCAAGCGGTGCTGTCGGAGGGTTATTAGGGTTTGCGAAAGGAGGTAAGTTCAGAAGAGGTGTGGGGTTCGTACTTGAAGTAGATGAACTCTCTTGAGATACCCCTTTGAACTGACGGAGAAGAGAGACGTGAAACACAGGGTGGATGTGTGATGATGAGGGAAGTATGAGCTCGTAGGCCACATGTCCTATGTGACGCGCGATCTTGTAGGGGCCTGAAAAACGAGGAGCGAGCTTGGGTGAGTGGCGCCGTTCAACAGAGTGTTGACGGTGCGGTTGCAGACGAAGCCACACCCACTCGCCGACGGTGAAGGAGTATTCAGTGCGGTGGTTGTCTGCCTGGGCCCGCATCTGTTGGCGGTTGCGATGGAGGTTATGCTTCAAGTGATGGACAACGATGGTGTGCTCGTGTAGCAGGTCTGAAATCGTGGTGCCCGTTTCGGGTGTATGGAGTATGTCAATGGCGGTGGGTGGCGGTCGTCCATATAATGTGTGGAAAAGGGAGGTGCCAATGGAGGAATGGTAAGACGTATTATACCATAACTCTACGAGGTGAAGAAATTTGTACCATGAATGGGGGTGGTGACTGGCGAAACAGCGGAGATAAGCTTCTAATCCCCTATTCAAAACCTCTGTTTGACCATCGGTTTAAGGATGGTATAAAGAACTGAAACGTAGTGTTGTTCCTTGGGCTTTGAACAGGTTCCGCCAAAAGGTGCTCGTGAAGATAGGGTCTCGGTCCGACACGATGCTCGTGGGGAGTCCATGTAAACGGCAGGTCTCAGTGGGGGAACCTTTGAGCGAGGGTTTGGGCCATGTAGTGAGTGGGTAAGGCCAAGAAGTGGGCGTACTTGGACAGACGATCACAGATCACCCAAATTACAGTGTGGCCAGCAGATTCCAGTAAGTGCGTAATGAAATCCATAGAGATGTCTGCCCATACTTGATCGTGGGGTTGAATTAATCCTTGTAATTTATGTGGCAGGTACTTATTCTGTTAACACACCGAGCAATGTTGTATGAACTCCTTAGTGTCTCTTGTCAATCCCGGCCAATAGAAGGATGCAGCTACCTTGGACATTGTGGGTTTCAACCCAGAGTGTCCCCATGTGGGTGAATCATGAAACTCGCTGATAATACGCTTGCGGAAATCTTGAGTTTGGGGAAGAAAAATCCGGTTGCGGAAGAAGAGTAGGCCTTAACTGGTGGAGAATTGACTGGTAATGGTTGGTTGTTGGTGAGTGTAAGTATTAAATTTTTGCCCTTTGTGGTGTTGAAATATTGTTGCAACTCTTTGAATATGATGGGGATCGGTGAGGAGACAGCTAACAATACCAAGAGGGGTGGCGGCTCTTGGCAGGATAGTACATCAGTCACAACATTGTGTTTTCCAGATTTGTAAATTATTTGAAAGTCATACCCTTGGAGTTTTGCTGTCCATTTTTTATTGTTTTGGTGTCTGGATTGTTTGTGATAGCAGTGTATTGAGGCTCTTTTGATTTGTGTATATTGTGAAATGGTTCCCTAACAAGTATTGGCACCATTTTTTTACTGCTTTTGTGATTGCATACATCTCTCTCACATACACTAATGCTGCTTGGAGACGGGGACACATCTTTTTGCTGAAGAAGGTGATTGGGTGACTGGCTTGGCTGAGGACTGCTCCAACAGCCACTGCGGAGGCATCAGTGTCTACCACAAAAGGTTGTGTGAAATCTGGAAGATGTAGGTTAGGGACTTTAGCTAATTTCGTCTTCACTGTTGTAAATGCCTGTTGTGTCGTGTGTGGCCATGTAAACTTTTGACAATGTAATAAATTGGTGAGAGGAGCAGCGAGAGTGGTGTAATCACGAACGAATTTTCTATAAAATCCGATGAGACCGAGGAATGCTCTTAAAGTCGTGAGTGACTGTGGTTGTGGCCATTCTGTGATTGCCTTTATTTTTTCTGGGTCAGGGGCCACTCCTACTTGGGAAATGATGTGGCCCAAGTAACTGACTTTTGAAGTAGCAAAACTGCATTTAGAAAGCTTAGCAAAAAATAGTTGTGTTTGTAACAATTTCAGAATAAGCTCTAAATGGATCAAATGGTCCTGCAGTGTGGGGCTATAAATAAGAATGTCATAAAAAAACTAAAACAAATTGTCTAAGAAAAGGTCGTAATAGATCATTCATGGTTGTCTGAAATGTGGAGGGAGCATTAGTCAAACCAAAAGGCATAACTAGAAATTCATAGTGTCCATCTATGGTTCTGAAGGTTGTCTTGTGAGTGTCATTTGGGTTGAGCCTAATTTGGTGGGACCCTGAGTATAGGTCAATTTTGGTAAAAATTGGAGCTGACCCCAAATCATCTAGCAAATCATCAATAGTGGGTATGGGAAAGCAGTCACGCATGGTGACTACATTTAGTGCCCGGTAATCAACACAAAAGCACCATGTCCCATATTTCTTTTTGATGACCAGGACTGAGGATGAAAAAGGGTTGGTACTGGGTTTGATGAACCCTTCCTGCAACATCTCTGCAATTAAGTGGGTGATTGTATGTTTTTGAGAGTGGGGGTATCTGTATGAGCGTACATTAACTGGACCAGTTTTGGGTAAGAGGGAAATGTGGTGGTCATGGGGTCTTAGTGGGGGTAGACCGTGGGGTGGTTTGAAGATGGACCGGTGTTTGCGTAGGATAGTTTGAATGGAGTGGGGTAATTGGTAAAGTGGGGAGGATGGTGTTTGTAATCTAGTTTCCAGGGAAATGGGGATCATGGAATGTGTGTCAATTGATAATAAATGAAGTGAAGCAATGGTGTGGATGGAAATGTTGTGGCAAAGTTGATGGTAAGTATCTTGTGTTGGGGTTGGTGGGTTTGTTGCTGTAAGAGTGATTTGTTTATTGAGGTGGGTGAAGGCCATGCTGGGGATTGCAAAATCTGGTTGAATGGGGCCCAAAGTGCACAACCATTCAATTCCTATAACTACATTAGCACCCTCTATAGGTAAGAGATAGAAGGGAATCGTGAAAACTGAGTTTTGGAGAGATATTTGTACCTCTGGGCAAATGCCTTGACATGTTATGAAGGCGTCGTTTCCCACCATAACTCGAAAAGGTGGGCTGGGCTGAATGGGTAGGTGTAAGTGTTTGGCAATGTGAGGTTGAAGGATGTTGTGGGAGCTGCCAGAGTCTATGAGAACAGTAACTGGTAAATTGTGGATGAGGCCTTGGAACTTTAGAGTTTGAGGGGAAAAATTTCTTGTGATAGCATGGGGAGATAGGTGGAAATGGATCATATCTTCTGTTTCGTCAAGATCAGGAGGGGTGTGTAGAATTTCAGGGACTGGTTCTGTGTCATCTAATAGGGGGAGAAAATGTGAAGTGGAGCATTTATGACCTGGTAGAAATTTATCGTCACAGTTATAACATAGACCAAGAGCTTTGCGTTCTTGCATTTGGATGAGACTGAGGTGTTTAATTGGAAGGGTATGGGGTGTAGGTTGTGTGCTTTGAGATCGGTTAATGTGGGTGTTGATGGAATTCAGAACAGTGGTGTATGCAGGGGGTCGGGTTGGTTTAGGTTTGAAATCTTTAATTTTGTCTTCAATAAGCTTAGTTAGGCCAATAGCTTGTGGGATGGAATAAGGGCTCAAGATTGCAAGTTCTCTCCGGGTCTCAGGGTTGAGACCTGATATGAAGTAGTTAAGGATGGTTTCCGAACTTAAGCCATGGACACAATTGCATAATTTTTCAAATCTGGTTTGGTAGTCCGTGACTGTGGTTTGTTGATGGAGTTTGAAAAGTTCAGCTTGATGGTTTGTGTATGAGGAAGGCCCAAAACGTAATTCTAAGGAACGTGTGAAGGATGGCCAATCAATAATAAGATGATTTTGGTGCATCCACTTAAACCAACTAAGGGTTTCCCCTCTCATGTGAAAAGGAACCATGGATAATCTATTTTCCGGGGAAATGTGATAAAAGTTGAAGTATTGTTCCGCTTGGAACAACCAGTCTAGGGGGTTGGGTCCTTCAAAAAAAGTAATTTCGAGTTTGGGTGGTCTGATTGGTGGAAGAGGTGGGGGCACGGTGGTGGTGTGTTATGTGAACTAATAAATGGTGATGATTGAGGATTAGGGATAGTGGAAACCTGGTCCTGCAACACCGTAATGGAAGAATGAAGGAAATCATTCCTTGCCTCAAGGTTGGACTGGCGAGCTTCATTAGCCTCCATTTGAGACTGGATGGAAGTGAGGCGGTCCTTGATGGCCTGAAGAAGGTCTTCCAATTCTTTGGGTATAAGTTTGGGAGGCATGGAGAAAGTTAATGAAAGCATCAATGTTAGGGTACGCCGCAATATCTACCTTACTAACAAATACTCAGGGAATTAATAATAGGGTAAAAATGTTCTCTGCTTTATTTTCGAAAACAACATCACTTATATAGTGATGTTTAGGGTTACAAAATTTGGGTTTTACATGAGCCCCTTAACATTTACTATTAGCTTTACCCTAATTCCTTATGAAGTCCCTCATCCACAAGGGTTGTTTAGTTTGTCTATTGGACCTCCTTGGGACATTTGGCTCTTCTCTATCAACCTTTTATTTGAAAAGGGCATCGTAGTTACCGAAAATCGGGATCTGGGAGTGTGCTACGAATTCATCAATCTGGATCTGATTCATTTTTTTTTTGGATGAGGGGTGTTCCAGAAGCAAATTTTCCATAAATTATTGATTTCTGGATTGCTGAATTTGGAAGCCTAATTCTTTTACAGATTGATGGATCCAGAATGTTTCTTTTTAATTATGAATTTCTGAATCTGAAATGCATATTTCTGTTACGGATTGGTAGATCTGGAATACTTTTTTTGATAGATGGATTTTTGAATGTGAAATACATATTTTGAATTACGGATTGGTGGATCCAAAATTTTACCAGAAGTGTCAATCCGATTTTTTCCGGATTCCATAATCTAGAATGAAAAATAAATAAATACAGGTGCATTTTAAGGTTTTTAAAAAGTAATAGGGACAGTTTGGTCTATGCATAACATTGTGGAGGTGCAGGAAGAAAATTATAGGGGTGCAGGAAGAAACTGCCTAATTCAAAAATTCTAATGGTCAAAGGGCTACTTTCTTTTTCACCTTTGGCAATTACTTCCTGCACCATATCATGCACCCAATTTCAGTGTGAAAAAGCGAAAATGCCTTTATATAAAATGGAAATACATATAAAAATACATTCTGCATTTCAGATTTCTTTTTCTGAAACGTATTTTTTGTATTGCTGATTTTTTTTAGAATAAGATTTTGATTTTTTAATTCTATTTTAAATTTTTATTTTAAGAACATATTAATCTCTTTCAGATCTACTTTTTCATACTATGTTATTTCCAATTCTAGATTTTTGTTTTCGGATAGAAGGACATTTTCATAAATTTAAAACTATGTAGGTGCAGGTTCAAAAAGATTAAGTGTAAGAAGAATTTAACTTCACCTTTTCTAAAACTATGTTAATTTTTTACACATTTATATCTTTAAAAAAATTGTATTACTAAATAATTTTATATTTTTTATTCTATACATTTTTATTTTTCCACATGTGTAATTAGAATCTGAGATACAATAAAGATATAGATACTTTTTAATTTTTCTTTCAGAAATACAAAACTAAAGTTCTGATAAGGAGAAGATCTAAACTCTTCTTATTTTAAGTCAAATTTAATATTTGAAATTTAAAAAATTAAAATGATTTTTTTTCCTGAAAAGAAGGTTTGGTATGATTTTAATTATATTTTTTTTCAGAAATTATATTAATATTTAACATTTAAGTAATCCTATCATTTTTAATAGGTAAAATGCATATTATTTAATACATTTTACACATAATTATTTCCAAAATAAGATTTAACTAATAATATGAACAGGCTATACATGAGAATTAGATAATTTCATACACAGTGTTTAATCGGTTATTAAAAAAATAATTTTTAATCGGTTATTAAAAAAAATAACAATATTTAATCGTACATGTTAATATATGGTGCAAATTATAATTAAATCTAACTAAAAAATATATATTTTAATTTCAATCAAATTAAGAAATTGGAATATTGAGAAAACTAGAAATATATTTTTAAATGAGAAATGTAAAGTACAGAAGATAAAATTTAATAAGAGTGGTTAAAATTATAATATGTTATACATGTATATATAG
Source organism: Phaseolus vulgaris (assembly GCF_000499845.2). Taxonomy (NCBI): domain Eukaryota; kingdom Viridiplantae; phylum Streptophyta; class Magnoliopsida; order Fabales; family Fabaceae; genus Phaseolus; species Phaseolus vulgaris. Next base: position 18,897,114 of record NC_023753.2, read on the forward strand.
TTTATTACAATTTATAATTAATAGATTTAAGGAAAAAGAGAAACGGACATTCTATGCTGTTAAAAAAATAAAAACAAGTTAAAGAAAAGTAAATAAAGTATAAGATCAAAGATAAACTTCTACTTATTGGTTCATTTTAATTTTGACAAAGAATATTTATATTGATTGAGATATGAATAAATATCTAACTTATTTTTAAATAACTTATTAAGATAGATACTGCAATTGAATATATATATATATATATATATGTATGTATGTAATTCGTCGGAAAATGATAAAAGATACAATTTTATACATTTCAATTATTAAAAATGGGATGTGTATATCTTTTTATATCAATATGGTAATATGGTATAATGAAACTCGAACTTATCTTAGACTTGTAAATTTATATGTAATTTTTCTTAAGGTGTTTAAATAAAGTCTTGACGTTGCAAATTTTATGGATAACGTTTAATGCATGTTTGGACTTTTTTCTTTCATTTCCTAGGCTTCGTATGAACGGGTTCTTTTTTTCACTTTAAGCTTAAACAAACAAGCAATTAATCATTATTTTTCTTCTACTTCTTCATTTATTTCAAGGGCAAAATGCAACAATCTTTTGGAGTTTGGTGAAGTAAATGCTTTGTACATGTAACCCAACTTCTGATCTATAAGCCAATTTATAGTTGAAGTTACTCTATTTATTACTGATTTGGTTATTTGTATCCGCGTACTGCATTCAATTTTTCTCTATTAGTTTATTACGAATTAGACATGAATGAGTAAAGAATCTTCGATCCCTTTCGTATCAAATCTTTTCTTTATTTATAGTACAAGATTTTCCATATAGAGTAGGAAGATAAAAAAAAATGAAAATTTTGGAAAATTTGTCAAGAATATATATCAATTATAATGACTAACCAAATTTAATGTTCGGGGAGGCGATCTGCCTTGGGCCAACATACGGGTATTGGTAAACATCTTTCCATATCCAACCAAGAGATATGATTCACAATTGTCATCCAAACACCTCTTCACAACACGAACCTCTCCATGAACCCAACCAGGGTCAGAACGACACACAACTGCCCAGTCCCGAGTCAAGTAGGCGAAGAGGTTTATGCTGTCATTAAGATGTCATTTATACAATGTGGCTCTAACAGTTACTCATCCACTTTTACACGTGGCACCTATTTAGTGGTTGCGCGATTTCTCTCTCTTTTAACATCCCACGACCTCCTTACTTCGCGTAACATCTCATAACTTCTCATTTCAAAATACAAAACATTTTGCGCACATTCTAGAACCTTCTCGTGTCCTCCTCTTCAAGAATTTGTCTCTTGTGTCACACTCTCGTAGGTACGTCTAAAACCTTTTCCCTCCGTTCTTAATTATTTATTCGGGTGAGGACTTTACAAAAAGACCTTTCACATTATGTGATTCTATGAACCCTATTTTCCTTGAAGTTTCATGGTTTATTGGTACTATTAGTTATTAGTGTTTTGAAAAATTGTTTTCATGGGTTTGGTCGTGTAAAGGTCGTGTCTTTGGTGTCTTTTTTGGTTATCATGGATTATATTACCGCGTACCTTTAGGCTAGAGCGGATCTTTTAAGGAAATTTTCAAGTATACTTGTGCAAAAAAGCTTAGGGCACTGCGGGAGTCACAACTTTGAATAAAACAGATGAGAGACATGTGAGGGTAGTACAAGTATGTGAGCTAGATGAGCTGGTGAGTAAGGATGAGAATGTCGACACTGAGGGCCCTTTCTGTTTCATCTACAATATTGTTCATTAAATTAAGGTTACGTTTGTCTTTGGATTTGTTTGAGAATGAGGTGTTGACCATCTTGAACATGACCTTGGCCCAACTACATCCGAACAGTTAGGCTTTTATCTGGGCCTTTATCATTCTTTGTACGCACTTCAGTTTTATTCTGACTTCAAACATGTGTTTTTACTTTATCAAATTTAAGAATTTGTCTCGTCAGCTATAGGGCATCTTTAAGCAGTGTAAGTGGAAGGGGTTTGCTCACCCTTTTTCAATCTTCGTTTATAAGAACTTTAAAGGTCGCTTCATCAAAGTCTGACCTTCCTCTAAGGAGCCTAACATTCCGCTATCAAAATCTGCTAAAGCTTGTCGCTTGATAGGCCCCTGAGGTTTCTGATAACTCAACTGCAAATTTATCCATCCTTTCAGCTATATCTGGCTTAGCGAGGACCTGCCTGATGGAAAGATCGATCATTACCACGATAGTGAAACTCTGAAAATAGTCTTACCGTCATCGAATAGTGAAGACAACAACGAGAGCAACCTTCTCAATGATCTAGTAACGCGCCTCGACTCCTTATAGGACTTTGCTGACAAAATAAATTGATTTATGTCCCTTATCAATATCATGGACATTCACCGAGCTGATGGAATGGTCGATCACTAATAGAACTGTTTAGTCGCGTCCAGTCTCAAAATAAAACTATGTTCCCCCTAATGTAGTATAGGGATAACTTAGGTCGAATCCAAGGACAACATAACACGATAGAGGACCATCCAAAATCACCATACACAAGAATAAAAGATAGATGAACTGTATGTATAAATAATAGAAATAACTTGTATAGGATTTGTATTATACTTTTATCTATTATAAATGAAATAAGGATACTCTAGAAACCCTAACTTGTCATACAAGTAAGGGCTTCTAAAGCACCTTAGAAGAGCACATACGACTTCTTTAAGCCACCATACTCACTATAGTTACGTTTACTTAACTAGAGTTATAGTAGCTTAAAGAGCAAGCTACCTTCATCTATAAATACTCTCAAATGCACTCATGTATTTGGATTTGCAATTAAATGAATAAGAGTTATGAATTGGAACAATCATTCTCTCCCAAATCTCTCTTTCTAGTGAGCCTCTTTGACCACCATCAAACTTCCAAAACCTAACACCTCTCAACCGTTATGTGCCTCAATCACCACTCCATTTTTGCTGCATTCTTCATTCAATCATTCATTCAAGATCTTGGATTGCATCAGGTGGATTAGAGCACACAAAAAATCCTTTGGTCAAGCTAAGTCAAAACTCTACAAACTTTTTTTTTTGGTTTCAACATTTGTTCTTGTTTGATTTGTCCTTGTTCTGGAATATTCTTCTTGTTTTCTTCCATTTTTACCGGTTGTTTCCATCTTCTATCGTTTATACCTGTGTTGCCACTGCTTACACATCATTTTCACCATTTAAATTCAGTGCCACAATCATCACACGCATTCTACTGCATTTCGTTGCCTAACCTTGTTGTTCTTCATTTGTTCTTGTTGTTTCTTGCATTTGATTCATTCCTTTGGTGTCTTCTTTCAACTTTTACCATTTAATATGTCTTGTATGTGAATCCCTTGGTTTATCTTGAGTTTTGTTCGGTTTATCTTCGCTTAAATCAAGTCCACATTGTCCGCACATCACCCTGCCAAACTGTGTTGTTCTTGCTGTTTTTTATTATTTCAACTTGTGTTTCTTGTTGTTTGTTGTGTTTAGTGTATGTGTGTGTTTAGGTGTTGTTTAGTGTTCCTTATTCTTGCATGTCCACTGTCACGTCCAAATATTGCTTCTTTTTGTCAAAATCATTCATGTGTTGTTGCTGTCTACAATGTGTTTGTTAAAATTCTCTAGTGCACACAAACTGTTTGCTTAAAGTGTTGCTTTTGTTTTTCTTGTGTTGCCTAGTATTGAGTATCCACACTTGCTATTCATTCCTTGGTGCGTTCTTGCATTTCTTTTCTCACTATTTCTTGAGAGCTTTATCCATTGTTCTTGCTTCCATTAGGTTTTTGTTCAGTGTCCAGAATTTTATGTTTTACATTCAGTTTGTTAAATTTATCTTGACCTCAATTCGTATCCAAACCTTGTGAAAAAAAATGTGTACAGACCTTAACCTATTATCAATTCTCATTAAAAAAGGCACGTCCTAGTTTCAACTACGAAAAAGTTATAAATTTCAAAAGCCATGACATTTTTCTATTTGACAACCTGTTTCAATGCCAGTTTTGCTTTCAGTTTTAAATTTTCTGCACCTAATTCCCTTGGTGTTTTGTCACTGTTTCTTGAGAGTTTTGTCCATTGTTCTTTCTTCCATTAGGTTTCTGTTCAGTGTCCAAAATTTTATGTTTTATATTTAGTTTGCAAAATTTATCTTGACCTCAATTTGTATCCAAACCTTGTGAAATTTTGTTTGTAAAGACCTTAACCTATTACCAATTCTCATTAAAAAAAGGCACATCCTAGTTTCAACTACGAAAAAGATATAAATTTCAAAAGTCATGACATTTTTCTATTTGACAACCTGTTTCAATGCTAATTTTCTCTCGGTTTTAAATTTTCCGAACCTCCCTTGGTGTTTTAGCCTGAAACTTTTACCATATATTTTTTCATATGTTACCTATATACAGTTAAAATTTCAGCTTACAATTTGCTGTATAAAAATTACTATAAATTGTACAATCCAATCTGCCAGTTTTGAAACCAGTTTCTCCTTGGCTGTTAAACTGTTTGCGTTTTTACAAGTTTGGTTTATTTGTTTCTCCACGTATACATATCTGTTTGCCCTCAAATTTGTGGCATTTTGTTCCTTTTTAAGCTCACGATATACCATAAAATTTTCATATTCCAAATCTTTGTGAAAAAAATAGATATAAATTTTGGAACAGTCCCTACCAGTCTCTTCTAGAATTTTTGTTTTTCATCTTTTCTAAAGCTTTTATTAGGTCTTTTTGCTTGTGCTGACTTTTTCTTGGTTGCCTTATTTATTTTTTTTGCTTGTCTTTTATTGGCTCTCTATTCTTGTTTATCACATCTTATTCTCTTTGAGTTTAGCTTTTTAAATTTTTGCTTTTTTTGCTTTATTTTTTTTTGGCTTCCGCCATTACACAATACCTTTTGGTGAGTTGGTGGTTCTTAAAGTGGTGCATCAAGAAGTGGGGTGCTTCAAATTTCCTGGGAATTCTACTTTGGCTGTCCAGACTCTCTACCAAGAAGTGAAAGAGGGTTCCCAGAGAAACATTTTCAGACTACTTCTTTTCAGAGGAAGCAAATCAAGTTTCCCTTCTTCAATAGCTTCTACCATGATTCTTGGGTCGCCGATCAAACAAAAAAAAAACCATGATTCTTGGGTCAATTTCAGCTCCAAATCAACTCTTCTAAAATTCAAAACATTACATTAGACGATTAGGACCCGATGTCCATTGTGTCCCATGGTGATCACTCATAACACTATCGGTCATCTTTATGTGGGGCGACCACTTTCAGATCGGATGATGAGAAACATATGGGGTTGTTGAATTCTCCTGACAAGTCTTCAAAGACAACATTGATTTAGCATAGAGCTTGTGGCTTGAGGTGGTCGTCCCTCTGTCCGAAAATCCTCCCGTTATGGTGTTGAAATCCTCCAGAATGGCGATCTCGTGCTAAGGAACGCGAGATGTGACATTCAGAGTAGCTTCTCCCCTCTTTACGTCTTCAAGTAATTATGCAAAAGTCCGTCCCCCGCTAGTCTGGCAAGTTAGGAGGCCAAAACATGACAACTCTTTGTATTGTGCCCGTGCGCTTGGTGGAATTCATATCAGGCATCTCGACGATGTCCTAGAAGATGATTGGTCCTTCGAGAAAAACTCAGCTTGCTAGATACCTCGAGGTTGTCTAAAAGTTGCCTAAGGTAATGCGAGAACCGACTCATCCATAATTTCCTGGGAGAACGATGGTGGGTTTTCTTGTGCGTCTATTGGCACGGGTTTACCATAACTTGTCGCGATGTCTGATCTCGAGATGATCATCACAATTTCATATTGACTTTCTGTAGATATTCGTTGGCTTTGACGACCTTTTCCATCAATTGCCAGAACATTTCTGCTTCATCTCCTAGTCTTCTCTTGCTCTAATCGCGACTCCTCGCGCAAATGATCTTGCTATGTGCAAATGTCTTCTCCTTGTCTTTTGTTCTCTACATTTTCGCGTTGGAGTTCTTGCACGGTCTCCATGATTTGTTGCAGAGAGGGTTGTCATTTCCCTCATTTTTTGTTGGAACGCCTTGCCTTGGGTTTCTCATGTCGTCTTAACTCAAAGGTAAAACACGTGGTTTTTGCTCTTTTCCTAAGGAATGGAGCTAGTTTGGATTTCTATGGAGTAGGAAATGTTTTTTCTGCCCCATGACGAACTCCAATTTGTTCTGGTTTAAATGTGTTTCTGGATATTCGCTTAATGTGTTCAATTTTTATCTATTCATTTATTATGAACCGGGCACAAATGAGTAAAGAATTTTCTATCCCTTTCACATCAAACAATTTCTCTATTTATATGTCAAGATTTCCCGTGTAGAGCGGGAGGATAAAAAACAATTTCCAAAATTTTTGGATAGTTTATCGAAAATTCGCCAATAATATAGGTTGGTTATAACGACTTGTCAAATTCTACGGGTGTTGGTAAACATCTTTCGATATCCGACCAAGAGATATGATTCACAATCGCAATCCAAGCACCTTTCCATATCACAAACCTCTCCATGAATCCGACCAGGGCCAAGACAAATCCACCAATACCTTCTCACACATTGTTTTATATTATTTCTCCTCGTACTTCTCTAAAACTATAAAAAATTTGTTTTATTTAAATTTTAGTCTCTATAATCAAATTTTATTAAGATTAGACCACACATTGAGAAGACTATACATAAAATAAGGTGATCAAAATATTAATCTTGTTATTTTTTGTTTTCGTTCTAATTCTTTTTCCTTATCTTTCACTACAAGAAAAAATGATTTTAACGGGGGTTTATTTTTACATTACCCAAGGTTAAAACCTTTATTAAGTCATTTACCCAGAGTTTCAATTTCCCCCACTAAACCATCTCTGGGGAACATGTTTCCCGGGGGTTTTTTAAACCTCAGGAAAAGCCTTTCAAAATCCTTGTTAAATACCATGAGTTTAAGAACCTCTGTAAAATACCATGGGTTCCAAAACCTTTGTTAAATTCCATGGGTTTAAAAACCTCCGTAAAATACCATGGATTTAAGAACCTCCATAAAATACCATGGGTTTAAGAACCTCAGTAAAATGACTTGTCATTTGAAATAACCTTCAGTCCCATTTTCCTCCATCTCTAACGATCCTCCTAACTTCTCTCTTCCACCATTGATGTGAGTTGATTTTAGATTTAGCCATTTTTAGGTGTGACACTTTACTTAGGATTGAGATTGTAGCAATTAATGGTTAGGACCTAAGGAAGATTCCCACTGGATACGAACTTAACCTAATGGTTAAGTAAGTGTGAAGGTTCACTTCACAAAGGTAAAGATGGAAAAACAAGATATGGTGAATATGGAATGCAATTGCGGAAATGGAATGAGAACATGGTAAGCATCAATGGTGGTTATTTCCAAACCAAATGATGATTCATACTCAATAAATGAGCCAAAACCCAATAGCACAATTCAAGGAACAATATATGAAAATCAAGAGAATAAATGGAATGGAAAGGAAAATGGAAGAAGAAACTTAGGGAAGGGATGGTGAGGATGATCACGCCACTTGGGGTATGGAGGCCACCAAGATGAGTGGAAGGGTCGCCACTTGAGAGCCTCACACTCTTCAAGATAAGACCATGTAAAGAGGAAACAAGCCTCACTATAAGCTCACACAAATTGTGCAGAGTTTTTTTACTTCTCAAAATTCAACATGTAAAATACAATAATGTAGGTCTCTTATTTATAGGTGAAGGAGCCTTAAAGAATAAGCATGAAGGGTAAGATGGGAAACACTAAAAAAAGGGGCAGCCTTAGGGTTTCACTAAGTCAAAATCGCACCTTAGGCTTGTCCTTCTAGAAACTAGGTCAAATTTCATTCCTAAAAGGCTAGGAACAAACTAAAATGATAACTACACCCCCTATTACGCTAAAGGCACCTTATTCTAGCCTATCTTTGCTATTTGGACCCCTAAAGTGAGCCCAAAATATTTACAACATATTCTATCTTTTAAGAAGACCAGACGAAAGAATAATTGGTGTTCCGGTTTATGCCTATCTCCTCTGGTGAGGTCCATGAGATCCTTGGTGAGATCTTGAATTGTTTGTTGAGATGACTGCTCACCATGTGCCTTGTCTTTGGATTCCTTGGTCATCTTCGTAGCTACTTGGTTTGTATCAACTGTATACACACTACTCTCTAGCACAGGCTCAATGGCCGCCGAAGGTAGTCCTAACAAGGAATCACAATTCAGCCACACTTATGTCTATTATATCTAAGGAGAAGAAACACTAAATAATATAGTATCTTCTTTTTACTCCAATATTGTTTCTTCCATCACCTTAATGTCCCTAATTGGGTCACAAGCCATTGTTACCTAATGATGCAATCCTAGCTTGCATTGTTAAGAGTCTTTTGTTTTGTATTTTGGGTGCAGAATTTGGTGAGATTGGGTGGCTAAAATGAGTGAAAGAAATTGTGAAATATTGGTGTATGGAGAATGATAATGAAGCTTAAGAGAGGTTAGGCCAACTCCTAAGAGGTTCCTTGCTAAAACACTTAGAAATAAGGCTAGCAAAGAGTGAACTAAGAGACTAGGGGAGACTGAAATTTTGGTAGCAATTCAATAGTCTATTCAAAGCTCATTTACAAGGGGGCTAGCACTTGTATTTATAGTGCTATGGGTAGCCAAGGTGCAAGCTTTAACCCTAAAAACTCTCCACTCATAGAAGGATAAATGTCTCTCTCTAATTGGAAGAGCAGACAACAATTAATTCTCCCTGAGATTAGAGTCTTTTGAGATCCTTTTCCTACTTCCAATCTTCTTAGCTGAATGTTTCGAGGCTGGATGAGTTTTCATCACCTAACTTGATAACAACTAGTGTTTATCTCTACTTTATATATCCTAAATAACTGCATTATCTATCAAATGTGGGCTTGAAAGTCATGTGTGTTCTTGGCTAAAGATTGCAAGAACATATTATGAGAAGAAATTAACTTTATCACTTCTCACTTTCACGATGAATCAATTATTATATACATTTTGAAATAAAGGTCTTAATTAAAAATATTTCAAAATTATGAGAAATAAATATTAGCAATCATAACTAAAACTAAAATTGCACATAAAATATATGTATATCAAAAACTAAAATAAAATAAGTCAAGTTTTTTGAAGTATGAGCTCGTAACAAAAAAAAGTAGGAATTATATAAACCAACTACCATCAATCATAAAAAATATATAAATACTATTGAAATACTTATTATCCAAGATTAGTGGTTGATATACTTTTTTTTAATAAAAGGTTTTGTGTTAGACATCACTATGCAACTTCACATATTAGCTAAGCTAACACCTCAAGTAACAATAATCATTTGTCATCACATGAAAAAAGTATTATTAAAAAAAATACAAAAAAAAATATGGGAGGACTAGACCAAAACTCATATATTAACAATATACATAGGTAGATTATGCATATTCATAAAAGAATTCTAAGAACATACTAGATGGAAGCCTATTCATAGGTTGATATACTTATTATCCAAGGTTATTTTGCCGAGTTTTTAAAATAAAATTTTGAAACTTTAGAAAACTTATTTGTAATGTAAAGTTACACTTTCAAAATTTTAGAGAATTTAGTTATAAAATATATTAAAACTATGTAGTTTTTAATTATTTATTTATAAATAGATTTAATTATATTTATTTTTAAAGTTTGAAAAATCTGGAGTTTTTTTTATAAAGGTTCTACAATAAATGTTTGGAATTCAACGAAGGTTAAAAAAACCTTCGTTATTTTGATGAGGTTTTAGAAAAAAGTCTTTGAAATTTAACGAAGGTTAAAAAACATCTGTTATTTTGCTGAGATTTTAGAATACCTTTGGAATTTAATGAAGTTAAAAAAACTTTTGTTATTTTGCTGAGGCTTTAGAATATATAAACCTTTGGAATTTAACTAAGGTTAAAAAAAACCTTCATTATTTTGTTGAGGTTTTAAAACAAACTTTTAAAATTTAACGAAGGTTAAAAACACTTCTGTTATTTTGCTAAGGTTTTTTAATAACCTTTGGAACTTAACAAGGATTAAACCTCCGTTAAAACCTTTTCTTTTGTAGTGTTTTCTTTATCTTTATCTTTTCACGTGGAAACTTTATATTCCATTTGACGTTGAGGAATAAACTCTTAATAATAGGGACCAATTTAGGTGTAATTTTATAGATTAAATATTTTGAGAGATAATTAAAAGTTTATAGGAAATTTGGTACTAGTCTTTGTGTTATGTTATTTTGTGTATAATTTGAGTGTTGCATAATTATTATTAGCTTGAGTTAGTAAATATAGTTTGATTTAAAAACAAGGTTTATTGTGATATTTAAAACTTAGATGAGCTAAACATGGTTTTATGATTTTATTTATGTATGTTTTAGTATATTTGTGATTTTATTCATATATAGCTTGGGTATCTCACTAATGTATTAAGGTTGAGATTGACACATTACTCATTCAGGTTCACTTTGCTCATTCAAACAACAATGATTATTAAGTTCAAATCATAAAATTAATAATTTGATTTTTTTTTAAAGTTTGTGACTAAAAAACATTGGGGAAAAACCCTTATAAAATTGATTAAGTATTTTAAACAAAAATAATGTTGATTAAACATCATTTCAAAAACAATTATAACAAAATTCATTAAAAATAATCAGAAAAAATATTTAATATTAATTAAAAATTATTATTCATATTATGTAATAAAACCTTAATTAATATTGAATAAAATTTTAATCTTTTTTAAAATGTTATGAAATCGGAGAGATGCATTCCAAGAAACGAAGTCAGGCAGAATATCTACCACTTCTTAGCAACTGAATTTAGTAAAATTAAACTACTATTTTTTTTAACAAAATATTAAAAAGGACACTTCAAACGTGCTTCCTTTATATAATAAATACCTAGTACAATCTCCATACCAATCCTACAGTCCAAAACACAATATTACAAGAGATCTTATAACAATATATCTAGTCATGTTAAAGAGGGACAGATAAAAAGGGGCACGCACTCTGCTCACACATTCAACATGCATTTGCTTTATATGTACGCAAAACCTTCTCCTTAGTAAGTATATCAATTGTTTTCACATAACATTATAATTATCCTATCAATATACATATTTAAAATTATTAATGTCAGTACAAATTAAAGAATTTTGGATAATTAATATTAAATAAGATATAATATTTATTATTGAGTTATGTCAATAACAAGACCAAATACAGAGAGAATTGGAGTGGAAATTTTAGTATATATAAGAGAATATATAAAAAAAAAAGATTACACACAAACTAAAAATTCACATATTATTAACTATATTAAATGTTTTAAGTTTGGTACTCTTATTTGAAACAATATTAAATTAGTGTTGCGAGATATTATACGAAAACACCTTAACTTTCATATTTTTTTAGTATGTGAAAATTACTAAAGTTTGCTTTTCTAGAACAAATTTAAGAATTTTATGCTTCAATTCTTCCGCCCACTTGCTCAAATTTTTCCATTGAAGAAAAGAATTGCTAAATTAAAAAAAAATGTAATCACATCAATTTTTTTAATATTTTCCTCTAATTTTATATAATTTCTATTATTTTTTTAAAGAATCTTATTATAATTATAAAGAGTTAAATTTTATTGATAATAATGTAATTTTCTTTTGAAGTTTCTTCTTTGTGGTTAAAAACTTTTTTGATTAGTCCAAAGAGAGGGTTTGTATGTGTTATTACAGTAAATGAAGATGAATATTCCTTGTCTGATGTGATGCTTTAATGTAACGTACGTAATCGTAATGAAGAAAAAGAGGTTTTGATGAACCCTAATTGTAGAGAAAAATAAATATAAAAGAAACTTTTATTCACTTGTATATTAGAGAGTAAAATACATGGTGTATATATAAGAAAAAGATTAAGACCTAGCTGAAACAGAAAAGGAAAGTTGGGCCAAACAAACAAAGCCCAATAATTTAAAATAGAAAATTAAATATATTAGCACCCCTCAAGCTGGGGAGTAGATATTTGTCAGGCCCAGCTTGGATTTTAGAGTAGAGAATTGTGCGGAAGCAAGGGGCTTGGTGAATATGTCAGCAACTTGCATTGTAGAAGTAATGGGCAGTAGTTTGAGGAGACCAGAGTTAAGTTTTTCACGAACTAGGTGGCAATCAATTTCGATGTGCTTGGTTCGTTCTTGAAAAACTTGATTGGAAGCTATTTGAAGGGCATATTTGTTGTCACAATACAAGGTTGCAGGCTGAGAGAGAGGAAGATGTAAATCCTGAAGGAGGTAAGACAACCATTGTAACTCACATGTGGTGGTGGCAAGGGCTCTATACTTGGCTTTAGAGGAGCTGCGAGAGATAGTTGGCTGCTTCTTTGATTTCCATGATATTAGGGAGTCTCCTAAGTAAATGGAATATCCAGTGACAGATTTGCGTGTGGTAGGACATGTTGCCCAGTCAGAGTCACTAAAACCACAGAGGTGAAGTGAACTAGTGTGAGAAAAATATAGTCCTTCACCAGGGGTGCCCTTGAGGTAACGCAAAAGACGTGAGACAGTTTGTTGATGATGAGTTGTGGGTGCAGATATGAATTGGCTTAAATTGTGGACAGTGAAGGCGATGTCTGGTTGTGTGTTGGTTAAGTAAATTAGACGTCCAAGGAAACTTCTGTATTGGGAAGTGGCATCAACATCGAGAGGTGAGCCTTGGTCGGGAGAGAGACGGGAGGTGTGAGTCATAGGAGTGGCCACAGGTGCAGAGTCAAGCATGCCAGTTTCTTGAAGGAGATCAAGAGTATACTTGCATTGACTTAAATAAAGACCAGTACTGTTGCGAGCAATTTCCAGTCCCAAAAAGTAAGTGAGATTACCTAAATTTTTTATCTTTAAGTGATGGTGAAGGGATGTAGTAATTGTATTGATTTCCTCTGTGTCATCACCAGTTAAGACCAAGTCATCAACATAAACAAGAATAACAGTGAGTTTATCATTATTATATTTAAGAAAAAGAGAGTGATCAGCAATAGAAATAGAGTAATTATTTGATAAAAGAAAAGTAGAAAGTTTGGCGTACCATTGGCGACCAGCTTGACGAAGGCCATACAAAGACCGTTGAAGCTTGCAAACATGCTGGGGAGAAGGAAGAGAGAGGCCAGGTGGGGGGGTCATGTATACCTCTTCATGGAGATCACCATGAAGAAATGCATTATTGACATCAAGTTGTTTTAAAATCCAATTTTTGGTAGTGGCAATAGCAAGGAGAAGGCGGAGGGTAGTGAGTTTAGCAACATGTGCAAAAGTGTCTAAGAAATCAAGTCCTTCAAGTTGGGTGAACCCTTTGGCAACAACTCTAGCTTTGTGGCGCTCAACAGTGCCATCAGAATGGTATTTGATTTTATATACCCATTTACAACTAATAGTTTTCTTTCCTGGAGGGAGAGGGGTAAGTTGTCGAGTATTGTTAGCCGTAAGAGCTTGAAGCTCATCTTGCATGGCAGATTGCCAAGAAGCATGTTTGGAGGCTTCGTTATATGTTTGAGGTTCAGGATGAGAATTGATAGAGGAAATAACATTTCTAAAATTGGAAGATAAGGAATTGTAAGACAAGTAATTATGAATACGATATCTACTACTTACAGTGTTGGTTGCAGTGTGGAAATCTTCAAGATAGGCAGGTTGTCAGTGAGGACGAGCTAATCTTCTTGGAAATTGGGGTGAGATGCTTCCTGGAGATGCAGGCGGTGATAATTCTGATGGAGGTGCAATGTTGGATGCAGGAGCAGAGGCACTATTTGTTGGAAGATCATAGGATAATGAGGCTGGTGGAGGGACAGTATTGGGTGCAGAGTAGAGGAACATGGCTCGACAGGAGGTGCAATATCAGAAAAAAAATCAAAAGCAGAATTATATGCATTAGAAATAGGGAGAGATAAAGTGTTAGGGTCCTTAGGCAAGCCACTGTCCAATTTATATGGGAAGTGGTTTTCATGAAAGATTACATGTCTTGATATCTCTATGCTATGAAACTTTAAATTTAAGATAATATAACCTTTTGTATTTTATGGGAAGCCAAGAAAAATACCTTTGATAGATCTATCATCTAATTTTTTCCTATGTGCAGTAATGGTACTAGCATACAGAGACAACCAAACACTTTTAGAAAGGAAATGTCATATGGTTTTCCAAACAACTTTTCATGAGGAGTGATGTTATTAAGTAATGGAGTAGGAATAACATTTATTAAGAAAACAACATGATTTACAGCAAATTCCCAAAAAATAGGAGGAAGATTTGCTTGAAAAAGTAAAGTCCGGGTTACATTTAGTATGTGTTGATGTTTACGTTCTACAATGCCATTTTGTTGTGGTGTTTCAACACAAGATTTTTGATGTATAATTCCCTTTGAAGCATAAAAATTTGACATAGCAAACTCAACACCATTGTCAGTACGAATCGTTTTGATATTAGTTTTGAAATGATTTTGAACGAAAACAGTGAAGTTAATGATGTGCTGACGCACTTCAGATTTGTTATGCAGCAGAATAACCCATGTATAACGCGAGTAATCATCAACAATAGTTAAGAAATAACAAAAACCTTGCATAGAAATTATGGAACATGGTCCCCAAATATCAAAGTGTACAAGATCAAAAATAGCAAAGGTAACAATATTACTTAAAGTGAAAGGAAGTTTTCTCTGTTTTGCACGACTACAAGTGTCACATACATGATGAGTATCAACAGTAATAAAAGAGTATTGTTTGCTTAAGACATGTAATCTTTCATGTGAAGGGTGTACTAGTCTATAATGCCATAGTGTTTTGTCTGTGATATTACAATTAATAAAAGGAACAAAACAATGCGGTTTAGAACGACTAGAAGCAGGCAAGGTAGTGACAAGGTACAAGCCAGCGATGGCTTTAACTGTACCAATCCTCTCTTGGGTAAGATTGTCTTGTATAATGCAGTGGGTTGAAGTGAAAGTTAAAGTGCATTTAAGTTGGTGTGTAAGTTTAGAAACAAATATTAAGTTTAATTGAAAATGAGGCACGTATAACACATCGGACAAATAAAACTTATCAGAAAAACGTATTAAACCAGAATATGTGGCATAAACAGTTTGGTCATTTGGAAGACTAATTAAGACAGGTTTAATTTTAGTACAAGTAGTAAAAACGTTCAAATTGTGACAAACATGATCAGTGGCACCAGAATCAATAATCCAAGATTCTTTTATAGAAGATAGTGAAGAGAGAAACTTACCTGTTGAAGAATGCTCAGTATTGGGGATTTCATCCGTAGAGATGGTGCCGACTTGATTAATTTGAGTGTGAGGGGCAGGATCCTCAAGGTTTTGCTGATGCAAAATGTTGGTAAGGAATTGGCACTGTTGTAATGTAAGTTGAATCCCCTTTACATCCTGTTCTTTAGGAAAAAGCTCAAAAAAAGTGTTAGTAGTAATCATATTATTGGCTTGGGATGTCCAATTGGTGAATTTGTAGCCAGGAGGGAACCCATGCTTTTTATAACAGGTGTCGACAGTGTGGCCAAGACGATTACAAAAAGTGCAGACTTTTCTAGTAAAAGAAAACTTTGAGGTTTTAACATTACCAGAAGGAAAACCTACTTTGAGAAAACAAACAACCTCAGTATGACCATATTTACCACAAAAATTGCATGTAATAGTGTGACTACTATTAAAACTATGAAGACTAGGGTTTTCATTAAACATTGCCTAAAAGATTTTTAAAACCAAGATTTTGAAAGAGAACAAAAAAAATAACCAAGAACAGCAAAGAGGAAAAAATCAGAGAGAAGCACAGCAGAATCTAATACCATATTACAGTAAATGAAGATGAATATTCCTTGTCTGATGTGATGCTTTAATATAACGTACGTAATCGCACGTAATCGTAATGAAGAAAGAGAGGTTTTGATGAACCCTAATTGTAGAGAAAAATAAATATAAAAGAAACTTTTATTCACTTGTATATTAGAGAGTAACATACATGGTGTATGTATAAAAAAAAGATTAAGACATAGGTGAAACAGAAAAGGAAAGTTGGATCAAACAAACAAAACCCAATAATTTAAAATAGAAAATTAAATATATTAACATGTGTCAATAATAAATTAATTTAGTTTAAAGTTAAAAAATAAAAACTTAAAAAATTATTTTAGGTTAAGTATATTAAAAGAGCTAAAATAAAATAATGAGTGAGAACCAAAACCAAAAACAATTAAAGGGTTGAAAAATAAAACAATTATTATAAAAAAGCAATTGTTCTTAGAGGAGAATTTATAATTGATGATATAGTAAAACAACTTTAAAATAATTACTATAAAATAAGAATTTTTACTTTCTAACAAAAACTGTTAGTGAAACAAAACAAGTAAATTTTAAAGTGAAACCCAAAAATTAGCTAAACACTAATCCCACGTGCTTGCACCATGAAACACTAAATGCATTACCCATGCCATGTCATTCTTCAACCTTCTTCCCCTTTCTCCAAAACCAAATCACAATTGAAAAAGAAATATGAAATCACAAGGACTTACGCAAATCATTAGCAAGTGGGAGGTGTTCCTTATCTTGATATTCTATATAATTTATTTTAATATATTTTTATTTTTATTTTTTTTGTTTGTTAAGATTTTATAATATTTTTTATTTTATTAAAAATTATTTAAAATCTAATTTATATATTTTTAAATCAATACTTTATCAAATTATTTACAAAATTTATTTATAAATGATTTTCTAAATATATTAATAAAGAAAAAATTATAATTTTATTATATCAATTAATCATTGAATCACTTAGAAACTTTCAACTCCTTTCTAAACAGTGGAGAAAAAAATGCTTATAACAACGGTAGATAATAATAATATATTAAATTAAGTTTTTATTTTTTTTCCTTTTCTTTTG
Organism: Phaseolus vulgaris; assembly: GCF_000499845.2. NCBI lineage: Eukaryota > Viridiplantae > Streptophyta > Magnoliopsida > Fabales > Fabaceae > Phaseolus > Phaseolus vulgaris. The sequence goes on from NC_023753.2 coordinate 18,914,087, forward strand.
TAAATGTTTATTTAAAATGGTTGAAATTGAAGGTGTGGTTATAGTTTGCATGTCATCATCATGAATCTAAAGCTAAAAACAAAATCAAATTGCTTTCTTTATATGGACAAATGTTGCAGTAGATTTTTTATACAATTATATTATAATTTCTAATATTATTATTTTAATATTTTTTCATATTATTTAATTTTAAATGTATTTTTTATTATATATTTATCTCTAAACTTATCATAAAACCTTTTAGTTTTTCTTAGATGTAATAAACGTAGCTAGTAGTACAATGACATTTGCAAATTGCAACACTCATGTCTATCTCAAGTCCTTAAAATCTTGCTTTTTCAACATTAACGGTGTTTGCTTTTTAAAAAGATTAAGTGATATAAATATATTTTTTAAAATATTGTTAAAAGAAAAGAAGGGTTGTTAAAGATATAATCCCGCCAAATCGAAATTGAATACAGAAGACCGCGTCCAAATCTGGAGGTTCATAATGACTCTCGTTTCTTTTCATCTTCTGCTTCTCTCTCGCCCGCTCTCTTCCGCGTGAAGTCGTATTTGACGCTGCGGACGTTCTTTCAGATTCAGAGTTCGTTTAAAAATGGCTCTCACACTTGAAGTCGTTGCCGAAACGCTAATAGAGCAGTCTCCTTCAGCCACCGTCTATGCTCCCTCCGATTCCGCGTTCAACAAATCTGGCCAGCCAACTAGTTCAATCAAATTTTTTCCCTTATTTTTCACTATAAGAAAAAAAATGGTTTTAACGAGATTTATTTTTACATTATTTAGGGTTAAAACTTTTATTAACTCATTTGTATAGGGTTGCAGTTTCCTCCGCTAAACGTGTTTTTCGGGGTTTTTTTAAATCTCAAGAAAAGCCTTTTAGAACTCATGTTAAATACCAAGAGTTTAAGAACCTCAGTAAAATACAATGGATTACAAAACCTCGTTAAATACCATGGGTTTAAAAATCTCTGTAAAATACCATAAATTTAAGAATCTCCGTAAAATACCATGGGTTTAAGAACCTCAATAAAATGACTTGTCATTTGAAATAACCTTCAACCCCATTTTCCACCATCTCTAACGATCCTCATGACTTATCTCTTTCACCGTAGACACACTACTCTCCGGCACAGGCTCGATGGCCGCCGACGGCAGTCTTAACAAGAAATCATAATTCAGCCACACTTATGTCTATTATATCTAAGGAGAAAAAAACACACAAGCCATTGTTACCTAATGATGCAATCCCAGCATGCATTGTTATGAGCTTTTTGTTTTGTATTTTGGGGTGCGGAATTTGGTGAGATTGGGTAGCTAAAATGAGTGAAAGAAATTGTGAAATATTGGTGTATGAAGAATGATAATGAAGCTTAGGAGAGGTTAGGTCAACTCCTAAGAGGTTCCTTGCTAAAACACTTAGAAATAAGGCTAGCAAAGAGTGAGCTAAGAGACTAGATGAGGTTGAAATTTCGGCAACAATTCAATAATCTATTCAAAGCTCATTTACAAGGGGGCTAGCACTTGTATTTATAGTGTTATGGGTAGCCAAGGTGCAAGCTTTAACCCTAAAAACTCTTCACTCATATAAGGATAAATCTCTCTCTCTAATTGGAGCAAATCCACTCAAGTTAGAGGTTGACAAGTGTCCTCTTCTAATTGGAGAGAATTATCTCCTTTCCCATCAAGACAAATGTCATTTTGGCATTGGTGGGAATCCTCTCCATTAAGGAGATAACATGTGGACCTTCATGCCTTCCTTGTCATTCCATGCTTTCTATCTGCACTCTAGTAATTTATTTGTGCACCCTAGATGGTTTAGAGTTGCATTTGGTCCAAGGAGGGCCAATCGTAACTCTAGTTAGACTCTTTCTTTTTCTATTTACACCCTACTCTAATTGGCCTAATACATGGCCCATGAAAATTGACCCAAAACATAGCCCAGGGAAATGACTCAAATACAAGCCTAAAATAACACATAAACAATTCACCCCCCCCCCTCTTGTTTAAGGCCTCTAATTCTAACACCTGAGAGATAGAGCACCCACTGAGTTAGCCCAACCTTCCAGAAGGATGACCAGGAGCATGACACAGGACCCAGGGCCAGGTCAGGATCAGTGCATAGTCAGTGCATTAGAGCCCATCATTCCTCAGAGGATTACTCGGAGCAGAGACCACATAATTGGAGTTGAGCACCAACTAATTTAATTGTTTTTAATTTCAGTGGAGTATGTTGTATTTAGTATAAATTGGTCTTGAGTCAAGTCCAACTCTCCTTAGCTTCTAGAAACCTTGACCACCCCTTTGCTCACTCTTTTTATCCTAATTTCTAAAAGCTTTCCTTAGCTTGGGCGGCACACTAGGTTTACCCTAGTTTTTAGAAGGCGTCTTACCTTTTCCACCCCTCCTCTCTCATATGCAAATAAACTTCAACGATAAAAATAAATGCTTGACAAAACAAGACTTCAAAATTTAATTCACTAATATACCCATCTAACTGAACGACTATGTTGGTCAAAACATTACAAGATAAGACTTTAATTCATTTAGAAAAAATGGAGCTACTCTAATCCTAAATCAAAAAGAGAAATAAAATATCCCTCAAGGGTCCATGACCTTTTACGCTCCATCACCCGCTTTAGGGGTAGCTGGCTGAGTCGACTCTTCCATAATAACTGTAATATCCTCCACTAGGACAAGGTTTCCTTGATAAAAAGTCCTTCCTAATGTCAAAATTCTCCTCATTGAGAGGAATTTCATAGAAGTAGGCAACCTACTGCACTGCCTTCTCAAAGTCAAGTTTGTGTTGCTCAATAACGAAGTTTTGCACATTTCGTAAGTCCATTTGCAGTTTCTCATTTTTCTCCTACTTACAATGATGGGTAAGGGTCATATCGATCAAACTATGCTTTAATCCCTCAACCTTGGTGGACATATCTTTCATCCTGTTAGGCAAGTCCTTCTCTTTCTTCTTGGACATCAAATATTGTTGCCGCTAAGGCTCCGTTTGTTTCTAAGAGGAGAAAGGCAAAGAAAGGGATACATGAGACTATTGAAGGGGAAATTGGAAAAACAAGAAAAAAAATGATAGGAAATAACGAAAAATGATGCATTTTTATTCTTTCAAATTTTCTTTGGTGATGTGAAGATATTTGTGAAAAAAGTTGTTTTTTTTAAATTAATTATATATAAAAGTTATGTTTTAATATAAATATAAGTATAATACTTAATATATATACTTTTATAATATAATAAAATGAATAATTAAAATAATAAATAAAAATTAATTTAAAATTTAATTATTAATATGTATTTTTATTATTATTTATTATTTATTAATTATTTTAATTGTAATTTTTAAAGTTTTTATATTAAATTATTTTAAATTTATTATATCTATCAAGTCACTCACAAACTTTCACACAACCATCACATCACTCACAAACTTCAAGAAACTTTCTTCACAAATCTACACTAACATACCACAATCCAAACAACCTCACTTTCCTCTCAAATCACTCTAGGGAGTGGAAATGAGAGAGTGAATTTGAGATGATTTGAAGAGAAAGTGTAAGGAAAATTAGGGTGTTTGGATTAAAGTAAATAGTGTGGAAAGTGGAGAAAAAGTTTATAAAAGTTTGTGAGTGATGTGATGGGTGTGATTGAAATTGTATTTTTTAATTGATAAAAATGTAACTTTACACATTTGCCCTTACATTTAAAAATTGATAAAAAAATAATTTGATTGATTATTTGGGAATTATAATTGTTTTCGAATTAAAATTATTTTTTCGACAATTGGAACATTATTTTCGATACCTTGTTCGAGCTAACTTCGAAAAAATATAAATTATATAAATTTTTTGGATCATATTTATGATTCATAAACTTTATTTAGAACAAAGTTGTAATTGTGAATTATTTATTTTTCAATTATATTTGTATGCAATTAAAAGATTATTTCAGGTACTGGAACAAATTATTTCTGATAATGTGTTGGAGTTATAATTCGATAAAGGAATTTTTTTTTTATGAAATAAATATTAATGCAGTATTTTAGTTTATTAAAGCAAAATTCATTGATAAATTTTGTGCATAATAATAATAATTATAATAATAGTAATAATGTTTCAGAAAATCATATGAATGATACATTGAAATATGTATCATTCGAAAGAGTCATGGAAGTCCTTAATTTGTTTAGGGATTCATGTCATAAATAAGATTTCAAATTCGAAAAGAAAAATGCATACGCATAATAAAATACAACCAAATTTTTACGCAATTTAGGGATTTTTAGTCATTATCTTCACCAACTTTCTCATTCTTCGCTCGAGAGACAGGCCAAAGAGTTGTTTTACCACATTAGGATGACCACACAATAAGTCGTAACATTTATCCAACAAATCTTCATCATGTATGTTCATCTCCACTAACATTTCCCAAATATCAGATTCAGAGTACTGGAAAGTCGATGTACGACGGAGTGTGCGCGTGTGTTCACGAAATATGGAGTTTTGTTCTTCTTCTACAACAACATGGCGTCTGTTATATTGCAGATTTTCTTCCGTAGGATTAGCCACTCGATGTGATGACAAAGTGACAACCTCAAATGAAATGGCTTGTCGCTCAGCAATATGACATAACCTATCTGAATGATCACTACCCCTCCCAAGGATATAAGTTAATCCTTCAAACCTTGTGTTAAGCATTTCTAATTGCAGATCAATGACGTCCACCATAGGGGCTTTTCTTTTTGAGCCTCTAGAAGAAGAAGTATCACCTAATGGCTAGGATGGTTGAGGTGACACCAATGGGGTGTTAGATTAGGGTCAGGGTTGTATGAATCAACATTAGGATCAGTTGAGTGAAGAGTTTCACATTGAGTCGCATCCAATTCTGGCTCCTCTGGGATGTCCTTCATATTGTGATCATTAAGATCTACATTAAAATGATGAGACTGAGTTCGACTTGATGACTGCAGTTTTGTTCTCCCACCGTGGTCGGTAGCACGATCAAGCGCCCATAAGTCTTCCATCAACTTGTAGTGCCTAATGGGATTAACACGCCACTTTGCGGTCGAGGGCTTTGCCTGTTCATTAATGAAAAGAAATACACTCATATTCATAATTACTGGTTAATGTATGCGATAAGTGAACATCAGGTTGAATATGTTACCTTTATCAACATATCCCACACTTCATCTTTGGCCTCTAAAATTTTCGTGCTAAATTCCAAGCGAAACCACTCAGTCCACTAAATAGATCATGGATCTCACGTCATCTGTCCTTAAGGCTTTTTTGCCTGTTCTTCACATTATTTTTTGTAATCCCTACCAATCCACTCTGATGTAAGGATTTAACGATGTTTGTGTAACCCTGTGTCGTCCAACTACCATAAATGCGGTTACCCATAGATGTCTCATCGATCATGGCATTCAATAGTCGGAAATCCATGTCGGTAGTCCATTTTTTGTGTTCACGGACACCTGCAGATGACTCTGAAGCAATACCCTTCCTGATGTAAGTTGAGTTTAGGATTGTTCATTTGATTAGTGACACTTTACTTAGATTTAGATTTTAGAACAATTATAGGTGAAAGCATAAGGAAAATTCTCACTGGACATTAACTTAACAAGTGTTAAGTAGATGTGAAGGTTCATTTCCATAATGCCAAAAGGAAAACACAATTAAAGGTGAAGATGAATGACAATTAGGTGCGAAATTTAAGCAAACACATGGTGAGCAATTATAAATGATCGAATTGAATTCAATAAGCAAAACAAGAACAAGACATATTTTGGAATTGAAATTAGGAATGGAAGATGAGTGAAAGGAAACATAGGAGTGGTGGAATTGTGAATGAGCACGCCACTTGGATAGTGAATTGAATCCAAGATAAGTGTAGATGCCGCCACTTGAGAGCTCACGACACTCACAATATAAGACTAATGGTTTAGAGAGACAATGCTCACAAACTCTAACACAATTTGTGTATAGTAACTTTACTCTTCATTCAACATATCAATACATGAGGTAGGCCTCCCTATTTATAGATTTAGGAGCTTTAGAAAGCAAGCTTAAAGGATAGAAAGGTAATAACAAGTGTGGTGCGGTTTTAGGTGTTGACCATAGGTCAAAACCGCACCCTTCACACATTCTAGAAAGTAGGTATTCCTTTCTACCCTAATGGGCTTCTTATGGCCCATTCTTATGTCTTCACCTCCTAATATTACTATATGGACCTACTCTTGTTTATTCTTTACTATTCGGACCCCTCATGTGAGCCCAACTTATTTACAACATTTTTCTACATATTTAAGAAGACTAGTAAGAAGAACTTCAAGTGCTTTGGCACTTTTCAATAAGAAAACAAACAAAAAATTAGTTGCTTCAATTGGAAAAATAGGGATTAGGTTTCATCTCTTCCACTCTCATGTATTTTGATTAGCATGTTAATATTAAGTTCTTTGATTGAAATTGATGTCCGTAGAAAATTCATTTATATCGATCTCTCGCATATAAAATTCTTAAGAATGTTTCCTAAATATCGATCTCTCGCATACTTATAAAAACAACTTAGAAATCACACTCAGACGTTAATGACAATTAACTTTTCAAGTCTATCTCCAGCACTCAAATATGCTAAGTATTGATGTTTAAGTTTGAACCCTAATAATACCTCTCGGTCAGATTTAAGATTCTCAATTTGTCACGGAAAGTTAAAAGTAAAACAACAATACCAATAATCAATCAAGAACCGAATATTAATATATAAAATATCACCTCAATACACAAGAGTTTGAGCAGATTACTCCCAATCCCAAAGGGTAGAATTAGCCACGCATACTTCTAGCACCTTCCATTCTCCCAATTGGGTTACAATTCACTCTATGGTGTTTTTCTCTCAATCTGGCACCCTAAGGTTGAGCCTCTAGCCCTTTATTTATCCTAGTTTTCTAGGGTTAGGTTGTTTATTGTGTCGCGCTAATGGGCTAAATGATAAAACATAAAAAAGGCCCAATCTTTCTTTGCATCTTTTTCCATTCTAGGACCTTCTATCTTTATCTTTTTAGCTCAAATCATTCATCTTTAATCCAAATCTCCAATCTTCCTTAGAAATCTGTAACTAACACCAAATTTGGGAATAAAATACTCTTATTCAAATAAAGATCATAAAAAATGTAAAAAGATATAAATTCATAAATTAGGGATTATTTTATATGTAAATTAGCAATAAATCCTCATAAGTGCCTATATTTTAATATGAAATATTACTGAAATTAGACACTTACCACTCCCCAGGTGCGAAAGAATTCATCCACGAATTTAGTAGCCCTGCACAAAACACAATAAGTTTCTTCACATGAGATTAATATGGTAGGGGTGAAACAAACTTATGGTCAGTAATGTTAGGGAGATGATATGTGAGAATTCTATCAACAGGACATGTTTGAAAAGAAAATTTGGGGATGAAATGTTTTGTGAAAAAGCCTCTTAGAAGGTGAGAACCTTTAGGAGGGTTTGAAATAGCATCCCTAAACTTCTTAAGCAAAAATATCAAGTATTTAGAATTTTTAGGTAATGAAAAAGATAAGGAAGGAAAACACTTGGAGGTGAAGGGATGAGACCCATGGTATCTTGGCCTTCTTTTTCTCTTTCATTTTCATTTTCACTTTTGGTTTTTGTTTTAAGTTGGTCTCGTGTTACGCTTGTAGCTTTATGGTTCGTGTATTTGGACAAGTGGCAGTTATGTGCCCAAAACTTAAACATTTAAAATATTTGGTGCTTGAAGTTTTGGTGGGTGACTTGGGGGTAGAAGGATTTTGTGTAGAAACTTTTTTGGGAGAAGTGGTTTCTTTTGAATAATTGGAAGGAGAAGTGTGTGTAGAAATTTTGTTTGCATCCTTCCTAGAAGAGTTGTAGAAGCCATCATCATGAGTATGTTTGAAAGTTGTTTTTTTCAAAAGTTGCGATTCCACCTTGATGGTTAGGTGAACCATTTTCTTTAAAGAAGAATACTCATGTAATTCTACAAGATTTTTAATTTTTTTTCTCAAACCACTTACAAACTTAACTATCTTTGACTCGTCATTATCATGCATATTCATTTTAGTCCAAGATGTTTCTAAGTCTTTAAAGTATTCATCTACCGTCTTATATCCTTGATGAAGCCTTTGGAGTTTCAACAAGTGTTCCCTCCTATAAGAAGAAGGAACAAACTGCATGCGCATGCATGCCTTTAAATCATACCAAGAGACCACGATTAGCCTCTTGTTTAGCCCAATGTCCATTACAAGTTTGTGCCACCATTGGTTGGCATAGGCTAAGAAAACTAAGAAAGCTAACCTAACCTTTTGGTCCTCGGTGACCTTATAAACATGAAAAAGGTGTTCAACCTTAGCTTCCCAATCTAAATACAAAGAAGGGTCATTGGACTCACTAAAACTAGGTAACTTTACAAAAGCAAAAGAATGTTGTGATTGTGGTCGGTGGTGATGGTGTCGTGCATCAAAATTGGTCCATCTCCATTTGTCCTCATCTTCTTGATTTTGCCTTGCATGAGCTTCTTCTAGTCTTTGCAATCTTTTGGCAAATTGGCTAAGTTTTTCTTCTTTGTGGACAAGTTGTTTTTGGACCTCCACAAGGTCTCACAAAAGGTGGGCTTTGTGATATGAATGCAGTTTGGAAGATGCACCACTTAAAATATGAGTCATCACAACAAGTAAACAAGAAACACGAGTATTAAACAAATTAAGAAAAAAAGTTAGAAGCAAGTAATGCTTGCGGCAAAAGAAAGAAAAACATTCAAACACTCTAAGAAATTTTTTGTTCTCTTAACCAAAGTCTTTCTTGTGGTATGAACAACTCTCAAGTGAAAAAGGACAAAGCCTACACACTTGGTCAAAGATAATTCACCATAAAACTTGAAGAAAGAATAACAGACAAACAAGAAAAGCTTAAAACAAGAAAGGCTAAACCAAATTTGAAGGAAAAGAATGTGACAAAACTTTGAATAGATGACAAACAAGAAAAGCACAAAAGAAGACTATAAGAAACTCAATAAACTTTAAACTATGAAACTTTTTAAAATAGAAAAATGCTAAAGCAAAAGGATAAAAAATTGCACAAAGTTGAAAACAATTTATCAATCAAGTTGAATCCATAGTTTTGAAAATGAATTTCTATACCAATGATAACCAAGATGACTTTGGAAAATGTTTCTTTGCTGTTTTGGAAATGTCAATTTTTGCTCACTGTTTCGTAATTGCTTTACTGTTTTTGAACGTCACTGTTATATATATATATATATATATATATATATATATATTAATCCTAAAGTGACTTATGGCAAAGAAGGAACATAGCTTGCATCATGCATAGTTTTCAATAACATTCAATTTTCAAAAAAAAAATAAAATTGGTGGATGCAAGATAATTGAACACTTGAAATCATATGTTTGGAACTTTAAATCAACCTCTACTAAAACAAGTTTCTAATTAATGTGTAAACTTCACAATTAAAAGCAAGTAAGAATAATCAAAATAAGGATACCTAGAACACTAATGAGCATATGACTCAAAGTAAAAAGCAAGATCAATAAAAGACATCACAAGAATATATTCAAAACAAAAAATGCTATGAATATAAGAAAGACTTAAAAAAAATTCTGCAAGAAATTAAGGTGCTGGGAAATTAAAAGCAAGAAAATAATGACAAGAAAGTAAAGGTACTTGAATTTAAAGACAAGAATTAAAGGTGCTAGAATGTATATTGCTTGAATGTAAAGTGCCAAATCAACTCAAAAAGATAAACACAACCATAGCTCTTGATACCACATGATGTGAGTTGATTTTAGGATTGTTCATTTGATTAGTGACACTTTACTTAGATTTAGATTTTAGAACAATTATAGGTGAAAGCCTAAGGAAAATTCTCACTGGACATTAACTTAACAAGTGTTAAGTAGATGTAAAGGTTTATTTCCATAAGGCCAAAAGGAAAACACAATTAAAGGTGAAGATGAATGACAATTAGATGCAAAATTTAAGCAAACACATGGTGAGAAATTATAAATGACCGAATTGAATTCAAGAAGCCAAACAAGAACAAGACATATTTTGGAATTGAAATCAGGAATGGAAGAAGACGAGTGAAAGGAAACTTAGGAGTGGTGGAATTGTGAATGAGCACGCCACTTGGATGGTGAATTGAATCCAAGATAAGTGTAAATGCCGCCACTTGAGAGCTCACAACACTCACAAGATAAGACTAATGGTTTAGAGAGACAATGCTCACAAACTCTAACACAATTTGTGTATAGTAACTTTACTCTTCATTCAACATATCAATACATGAGGTAGGCCTCCCTATTTATATATTTAGGAGCCTTGGAAAGCAAGCTTAAAGGATAGAAAGGTAATAACAAGTGTGGTGCGGTTTTAGGTGTTGACCATAGGTCAAAACCACACCCTTCACACATTCTAGAAACTAGGTCTTCCTTTCTACCCTAATGGTATGACCCATTCTTATGTCTTCACCTCCTAATATTACTATATAGACCTACTCTTGTTTATTCTTTACTATTTGGACCCCTCATGTGAGTCTAACTTATTTACATCATTTTTCTACATATTTAAGAAGACTAGTAAGAAGAACTTCAAGTGCTTTGGACCTTGTCTATTCCTTCTATTGATGAGGTCTTCCTTTGATTACTGAGATGACTCTTCATAGTTGGCATCCTTGGTCATCTTCTTGTGGACTTGTTTTTGGGGTCTTTGTGGGTTTGCATCACTTCCCGTGATCCATGATAAAACCTAATAAAAAATGTTAAACTTTTGCAATAACATAAATAGTTTCATACGTAAATATTAATAAAGGAGGAATGTCAACATTCAACCATGAAATTGTTCTTACAACAATATAAATATAAGTTCACAGATGTTACATAAAATTAATTATTACAATAACCTGTCCACATTTCATTCGCTATAGTATCCCTAATTTGTGACTCGAGCCTGTAGTCATCCTCACGAGTTTGCGAGTGTGACACATCTATATCTCCTTGCATCAACTCACAGTCAACTTCTTCCAACAAACAATCATCATTATCCACCCCACAAAGAAAGTTATGAAGAATACGACATGCTAAAACAATATCGGTCATAGTGTCCACAAAGTAATGAGGCTCTATTCCGCTAGCGATAATTGGAAATCGCTTTTTGAGGACACCGAATGTTCTTTCGATAACATTTCTTAGTGAGGAATGACGATGATTAAACAACCCACGGGCATTTTGTGGACCTCTTCAAGAATACTCTTTTAGATGGTATCGAACTCTGCGATATGGAGTTATAACCTGGGCTTTGAGCATAAAATTCGCATCTCCAAGGTAGTATTTGCCTACAATCATCCATTAACAATTATTACTTAAAGTCATGTGACCAAATGAATATTTATTGCACTTGAAAACACACTCAACTAACCTTCCGGAATGACCAATGGATCCTCTCGTACAAACACATCCTTCAATATCCTGGAATCAGAGGTTGTTCCTTCCCACCCGGCAAGAACATATGTGAATTTCATGTCAAAATCACAAGCAGCAAATACGTTTTGTGTTGGCCAGTCTTTTCTTCCACGAAAACAAGGAGCATCAGCTTGGGGAACTTTAACACGGACGTGTGTGACATCTATGGCACACAAACAATCCTAATACAGCAACTTCACATTTATAAATAACTTGCATTGCATACAACATGAATTAAATATTTAACTATTGTTTCTCATATTCAAACCTTAAAGTATGGAAAAAAATCGATTTTTGTTTAAGATATAAGGTTCAACCTCAGTTCAGCTGGTTAAATTAAGAACTCTCCATGCAACATCAATATTGCTTTCAAAACATTATGAAAGTGACGAGACAGTATTTCCCCGGACTGATGAAAGAAGAACGAAACACTTCGATTCTTGACGTTATGACCAATGATGTGTAAAAACTTAGCCACTTGTTCTTCAACTATAGATCGGAATGCATCTTTAACCATCCCCGTTTCTCTCGTTGACATAAATTAATAAATGCTTCCGGACTTATACAAATAATGTCACGACATCTTTCAGTATGGACCAAGTACGACATCAATTCTTGCCGACAACGCGCTTTTTGTGGAATAAACTCCGGTATAATATTATTTGTCTCGGTTAACACACGCAACACATTCAATCCATATCTAACACACGCAACACTTGTGTCCGCAAATTGATTTGCTCTTGTATTTGTGAAATTAGTATGAAATCACACCAACTACATCGGGATTCATGTCATTCGTGTTAGACATCTCGATATTTTCGAAATACATAGACCAATGATTATCGTTATCCATAGTCACAAATCCTCGACAATCATATAAGTTTAACTATTAGGTCTAAAGAACCATATTTTAGAGAAATAATAGTACTCAAATTTTGTTACTATTTTTTTTTAAAAATAAAATATTATATATAAACTTTGTAAGGTGGTATAGTTATAGTTGTATTACAAATTCAAAATAATATTTATAAAGTTTTTTTTACTTGATTCTAGAAAAAAAAATATTAAAAAAAAATATTATAGGTAGACAATCGTAGTACTTTAAAATATTTAAATATTTTGTTTAGTTATAATTATTTTATAAATTCAAAATAATGTTTATAATTTTTTTTTACTTGATTTTAGAAAAAATAAAATATTATAGATAGACTATCTATAAAGTAGTATTTTAAAATATTTAAATATTCTGTATACTTATAATTATTTTATAAATTCAAAAAATAAAATATTATATGTAGACTATCTATAAAGTAATATTTTAAAATATTTAAATATTCTATATACTTGTATTATTTTATAAATTTAAAATAATATTTATAAAGTTCTTTAGTTTTGTAAAAAAATTAAATATTATATATAAACTATCTATAAAGTAGTATTTTAAAATATTTAAATATTTTGTATAATTATAATTATTTTAAACCCTGTTCAAAATAATATTTATAAATTTTTTAACTTGATTTTAGAAAAATTAAATATTTAAATATTTTATATACTTATAATTATTTTAAAAATTTAAAATAATATTTATAAAGTTTTTTTTACTTTATTTTTAGAAAAAAAAAATATTATACATAAACTCTATGTATTTTCAAATACAGCAAAAATTTAAATATTAATAAGCTTTTTTTTTTAACTAGCACATAAAAGTAAAATCCATTCAAAATTTTATTAATGCTCATTAATGCTCTTCAATATGCTCATTAATGCGTTTAAGCAAATAACTTAGAAAATCAAAGGACAACAACGTACATCTATGAACATAAATAAAAGAAAATAAAACAAATAAGTAAACATTACAAATTCCTTCTCCTCCATATTTCAATCTCCAAATTCCTGCACCTCCGACAACCGCACACCTCCAACGCTTGCAAGCCTTCGACAACTGGCACCTCTAACACTTGTGAACCTCCGACGATCGCGCACCTTCGACTGCTTCTAAGGTACTCTCTCAACTCAAAACAAATAACTCACCTTCTTTCCTCTCCCATATTTATCATCCTCTCATATTTACACCCACCACATTTGAAGTAACCCACCGAACATTGTACGAATCTGTGTTTATGCAGATGGAATCTCATGCGTGAGAATCTCATGTGGAGGGAATATCTAGAACTGCATGGCACGGGTTGCTATGACACATAGGGTAGTAGGTGATGGGTAATATGGTAAAATCAAATACTTTCTCACCAAATCTTCTCAACCTAACATATAACCCTTTTTCACTTTCTTCGCCTTTCATCTCCCTCTAATACCCACAAACACCCAGATCCATCCAATCGTGATGTTTCCTTCCTTTTCAATTCAGGTGAACAGTAATCATCCGGATACAAACAAAGGCTAAGGCTAATTTGATTTCGAGTAAAAAGACAAAGTTACACTGTTGACCTAGAAAATTCTAAAACCAAAACAATTAAATATAATAAAGCACAGCAACCGATTTTTTTTTTTATATTTTAAACTTTCTTGGCCGAAACCGATATATATTTAATTAATTAATTAATTGTAATTTACTTTTTTATTTTTTTATTTTAATCTCAAATTATTATTATTTTATTTAAAGTATAATTACAATTTAAATATAAAAAATTATAATCAAAATTATAAAAAATAATTATTATAAAATAACATAATTAATTATATTATATATATAATAAACTATAAATATAAATAATAATAAATATATTTTTTAATGATAAAGAAATAAATTTATATAATAGTTATTAATTAAAAAAAAATAAAGATAAAAATAATAATGTTATTTAATATAAAAATAATTTTTTATCAAATATTTATAATTATAAATATTTAAATAATATTTTAATTAAAAAATTATAATTTATAAATAAATAAATAAAATTAATTTTTTAACAAATTTTAAATATAAGGATAAATTTGTAAACTTACATTTTTATTAATTAAAAAAATATATAATTTTAGTTACATAAATTTCATAAATTTTTCATTTTATTTACCTTAATCCAAACACCCTAACTTTCTTTACACTTTCCCTTCAAATAATGTCAAATTCACCCCTCATTTTCACTCCCTAATCCAAACAAAGCATATCCAGTTTCTCAAAACTCCTCCCCAATCCAAACACACCATAAGAGTCACCATCGATTTTCGCTTGAGCCAACTTGGGCTTCAATTCCTTGTTCTTACTTACTATTGAAGTGTTAGCTTCTAAAGCAACTTGGAGGGAAGTAGTTAACTCATTTAATTGAGCTTTTAGTTTTTCCATATCCAGAAACCCCTTATTTTCTTCAAGTTAGACTCATGCCCTTACCGAGAACAAGGATTCGAGAACATAACTTCATGACACACATCATAAAACCATTACAATATCAATCATCTATCACTTACAGTAATGGCACTAAGCGAAGGTGGCGTTGCTGAAACGTAAGCCTTTTGCTCCAAAGGGTTTAAGTTGATTGAAACCTATCGGCCAATCGCATGACCTAAGAAATTGCAATTCACCGAGCTTAAACATGCATTAAAAGTTCAAACAAGTGACAACCAAAATTAGAGCTTAATCACGTAATTAAAACACATAACATGGTAAAACAACTTATAAATTATGATTTAAGAGAAAACTAAGACCTACTCTAATTATCCGTACAGGTAGGAGCTCAACACGATTGATATAAATAGATAAACATCCTAAGATAGGAGATAATTAATCCTTCATTATTGCCATGTACTTGCCAATTAGATTGAGAAGTGATTTGAACATCAAATACAATTACAAATACTTCTACCAAGATCAAAACAAAAAACCAAAAGTGAAATAAAAAGATGAAGATAAAGATCCAAATTAAAATTGAAATGAGGTTATAAGTACAAAATACAACACAAGAGTTCTATGTATAGCTCCAAGAACAAGTGACATGTTAGCAAAGGGTAGATTGGTCACACAATTAACATAAGTATGGGCATGCGCTGCGGCATGTGTTTCGGAACTCTTGGGTGGATTGCACACAATACGAGACACCGCGATTACAGAATGAAAAAAGAGAGATACATCGCAATTAAATTACACACAATTTACATGCTTTTCAAAGGACTGCGAACGTTTCACGCAGCCTGCTCAAACCAGACAGGCACAACGTAGCTGAACAAAAAGAAAGAGGGTCACATCACTCTCATCCCCCACCCTCCTAAGATTAAGCAAACCATTCTAGGGTTTATTTTCCAAATTTCACAATTTTTTCTTCGATTACTCTTTTCTTGTTTCTTTCTGTCTGTTCCGTGTAACGAGACAACTACGAGTAGCGCTGTTTCGTCATTCCATCTGCATTCATTACTTAGCATATAACGTTCATTTGGCTTTCACATTCATCTCCTTCGGGGAAACACTGCTTCTCGTTATTCCAGGTTCGTTATTTCTTTGCCTATGCTTTACTTGTATTTAATTATTTTTGAGATCTGTTACTGCTACATTTTTAGTTGTTATTTTACACTTTTTTCTTTTGCTTAGTTCGTACGCTTATTATACCGTTGTTTCTAATCGTACTTGAACTGCATGTATGTACCTGCGATGTCTAAGAAGTAATTCCATATTTTCAAATTGAATTTTTTATTTGCTTTACACGCTGTTAATTTGATTTGGTGCTGAATATATCGGGATGATGCATCAATTACTGTCTCCCTCGTCACTTTGGCTTTGTGTTAGGTTTGAATGTTGCCATTATGTGTTTCAGTGTTGGTGATGCGTTTGTTGTACGCATTGAGTGCTTGTCAAAATTGGTGTGTCCTTGTGTGGTTTCCTAAACTTTTTTTTGGTGCCGTACAGTTACTGAGTTTCGTACAACCTACGGGTTGCTGAGGCAGGGATTGTCTTAGCTGCCAGATTCTCTCGTTTTAAGTTTTATGACTGTGTTGGCTTTTCATTATGAGTGGCGCACCTAAGAGATCTCATGAAGAGTCTGTTTATCCATCTTCGAAGCACCCGCATGAAGATTCTGGTACATATTCGAAGTTGGTTTCATCATCAGTTTCAAATGAATACCACATGCCTTATGATATAAATCAGGATTCACGGGTGGCAAAAGCACCCCGAACTGAGTTTCGCGATGCAGATAGACGATCTCCACTTCATCCTGTGTATCAGATATCTTCATCTTTAAGTGACTCTCATGCAGATCATCCTATTGGTCCGGAGAACAGGACAGAATCAAGGGATGCCAAGGATATTAGAGACATCCGGTTAGAGAATCGTGATACAAAGACAGAAAAAAAGGAATTGTATGGTGAAGCAAGAAGGGATCCTCCAAGTGCTAAGAGTGAAAAGGATGTGCGTGTAGAAGGTAAAGGAGATGACAACAAAGATATTAGGCATGATCGAGATAGTCATAGTGATCTTAAAGGTGACATCAAGACAGAGAAAGATGGTTATAATGTGGTTAGCAGTCACTTGAATTGGAAAGATTCAAAAGAGTACCATCGAGGAAAAAGATATTCTGATGCTCCTAGTGGGAGTTTGGACACATGGCAAATTTTACGGGGAAATACGCAAGGTTCAGTTGAGGTTGGGAAGGACAGTTCAACAACAGAAGAAAGGGATTTTGTCGAAGCTCATGAAGCTGTTGCAGAGAACAAAGTTGATCCTAAAGGTGATGATAGAACTAAAGAGAAAGACAGAAAGAGGAAGGAAGTGAAGCATCGGGACTGGGGAGATAGGGAAAAAGAAAGAAGTGATCGTAGAAACAGTACACAAGTTAGCAGTAGTATTGGTGACTGCAAAGAACCTGCTAAGGAAGATAGAGATGTAGAAAGGTTAGAGAAGGAGAAAAAAGATCTTTCAAAAGAGAAAGAAAATTTAAGAGAGAGGGAAAAAGATCAAATGAAGAGGGAATTGTTGAATGGAATGGAGAAAGAGATTTCAAATAACGAGAAGGAACCTGTTGATGGATTGGCCAAACTTCCTGAACATGGAATTCTGTTACCAGAGCAGAAGAAACAAAAAGATGTTGATAGCTGGAAAAATGTAGACAGAGAAGCTAGAGAGAAGAGAAAAGAAAGGGAGGCTGATTTAGAAGGAGACAAGTCTGATAAGCGTAGTAGGTGTCTTGACAAGGAAGCAAATGATGGGTGTGCTGATGGAGAAGGGGTGATGGAGAAGGAGAGAGAGGTCTATAATTATAGTAGTCAGCAGCACCGCAAGAGAATACAACGATCTAGAGGGAGCCCTCAGGTGCCTAACCGGGAGCCTCGATTCAGATCTTGTGCCCAAGACAATGATGGGTACTTTCTTCCTCTACCTTTCTTGGTTTTTTAATTGCTTGCAAATTTGAGGATCCAGCATGTTGTATCTTTTCATTATCTTATGAAGTTTTTGTTTGTTTTAATTTAAATTTAAACCATTTGTTTCAGCTATAAAAGTTGAATATTCATAATTCTATTTGTTAGAAATTTCTTTGTCTAAATTGATTGAATCCTATTTCTATGGTGTTTTTAGTTAAGGTCCTTCATAATATATTTTCACTTTAGTGATTATATCTAGCTATATTTTTTGCAGGTCTCAAGGTATGGTGTCATTTTGTTTCATGGGTTGATTTAATGTAAGACTACTGAATTTGTACCTTCATGAAATAATTCAGGTTTTAGCAGATTGCTATTATTAACCCTTTGCTTTTATATTTTATGATTTATTCTCTTCCTTCCATATTTTTGAATTTCGTTTACTCTTATTTCTTAATCTGTTGTTTGATGTGATGTTGTTATCAGTTACTAGTCTATTGTTGGTACATGATACTACATGTTGATGGAATGGAGAAAGTTAGAGCTTGATGTTTCTTCTACTTTCCTTTGCATGTCCACTATATATAATTTCTGGTATTTCAGGTAAAATAGAAGTTTCTTCTGTTGTTTACAAAGTTGGTGAAAGCATGCAAGAGCTGATAAAATTGTGGAAGGAATATGAATCATCTCAATCTCAAATAGAAAAAAATGGTGAAAGCTCTAATAATGGTCCCACTCTGGAAATTCGGATACCATCTGAGCATGTCACGGCTACAAACCGCCAAGTAAGCTTTTTGTTGTTGTTCATTTTATAGAATTGAAGAATGTGTGTCTTCATTTTTTTGTAAGGGGAGGGGGGTAGAGACTGTGGTGGTGGTGGCTTTTTTTGTTACACCGAGTATTATTGTTCCTGCTTATTTGCTGCAAAATTAATTTTAAATCTTTGTTGTTTTTTGTTTTCTCTTGATTTATTTATTTCATATCTGATGTCTGTATACTTGTAATGTCAAAGACAAGTCAGAAAGGTTTGAGGACTATGATCCATAGTGGCTGACAATCATGCTCCTTAAATATTTTACGATCTTTTTATTCTCCAAATTTTTGTTTGCATGTTCCTCATATTTTCTTTTGTTTTCCCTTGTCTTTATCTTATGCTTGTTGATGCAATAAATATAATGTTTACTGTCCATTTTTTTTTTAAAGTTCTTTACTTCTTGTTGATTCCTTCTTTCCATTAACATAAATTTGTTGAAATACTAAAATACTGGTTTTAACTTTTCTTCATTCAACCCTTTTGCTACTACCATATGGATTCCTCTAACTGTGACTTGGAATATAGTTAGCCATTTTCCACAATTTTCTGGAAACTATTGGATGCCCTTTATACAGAGCTGGCTTGTTGAAAAGTTGTAAATGATAATCTCTGCTCTTTCATATGGTTTCACTTCAATATTCAAAGGTCCTATTCTCTATTTTTGAACACTCAAACTTTTGAGATTTATTTTAGTTTTGAGTTTTTGAAAGGATGTCGCCATTTGTTCCTGAAGAAAGTAAAGATTACATAGAAACTATTTTCTAGTGTCTATATACTTTGTGACAGAAACAATATAAATGAGTTTTGCTATGGTATTGGACATCATTATTATATTGTATATCTGTTAAGTAATTGCTTATTAAGTGGTTCAATTTATTTGATAAAGTTGTGAGTTATCTCCCCCTTTTAAATTGGATGATATATGTTGTACTGTTTGAAAATTGTTAAGCCAAAGATATTGTAATACTTCAGCATAACTGTGATAAATCCCCCCCCTTGTCTATATAACTATTTGTGCCATTACATTGGTGTTTAGAAGCCTTAAATTTAAATTTAGTTTTAAAATTGGGATTCTGAATCCTCCAAGTACTCTAAGGTTGAACAATACTATTAATTGTGTTTTTTTGCAAATTTAGCTGTCAATTTTCTTAAATAACATTGTTTCTAATTCTTTCATGATCTAATCTAGCCTCTGTTAACCTTTAGAGTTGGAAATTTTTAAAATGTTGTTTGTCTATTCATCCAGGATGCTCTGAGACATCAATATCCATATTCTGCCAATTATCTGGTACCTCTTGATTTATTCAAATCTTCTGCTTCTTCCATAGTAACACCTGTCTGTATGTGAGACTGTGATTGATTTTTGGTCAAGTGACGATGCCCTAACTTATAGATGTCCTTGAAAGATTGAGTTAAAACCCTTGCTTTTGCTTGCTAGAGTATTTTTACAACCAAACAACTGCAGGCCTGAACTTTTCTATTGATCTTGAATTGTTTTCAATATGTAAGCCTTCCTATACTTCTATCCAATAGCATGTTTTTATTACATTGAGCAGTTGAAAGATTGATAATGACCAGGATACCTGATTTTTCAACCATACTACTTTAAGCCTTTAACCTTCCTTTTGGAGAAAGAAACTAGTCATTCATTATTGAAAACTGGATTAGTGTGGCTGGTTTGGCCCAAAAAAACAGGACTTCTTCTGAGGTCCAGTCTGACCATCCGTGAATGACTAGTGAGCCAAGCCTAGTTGAAATTCCATTATGGAGTTTGTCCATGGGGCTGATGAGCAAACAACTTTCATTTTTTTTAAGCTTTTAATATTGACATCTGAGACCGGGACTTCTGGTAGCATCATTGAAAACTACTATATGCATTATAGTTTGTAATGAAGATTATATTTTGAAAATATGCTTGTAGAGTGAATGAATGATTTTTTTTTTTATTTAACAATATCTTTAGAATGTTTCTCTATTAAAAATGGACTAGGCTTAACTTGATCCCAAACCCTAGCTTAAGGGGTTAGGTTTGCCTAACCCTTATAAAAATATATTTTGGTCATGTTAGTAATCAATGTTGGACATCTTAACAACGCCCATCTACCAAGTACTGACTTATATATAGAGTGTGTATGTTTATAGGTGGCCAAACTCATATATGACTAGATAGGCTCTAATACCATATGAGAAATGGGCTAGGCTTAATCCTTAAAGCTGATTGGCAGAAAGATTTCTGTGCCGAATAAGAAGTATTTTGGCCATAATTTCAAATTGATGAAGGAAAATATTCTTAATAGTCTATTTGTTTCAAAATATATCTTGTTGAAAAATGTCATTTTATCTGTTTATTTAGAAAACCAAGACGGCATTGAATACCTTTTCTTGAACTTGATCCTTGTCTTTTTATATGAGGGCAAAAGCCTTTGCCCAGTGGTAAGGTTGCTGTCCTTGATCTTGTGGGTTCAGACCCTGTCAACCTCTCTGCTTGTGGGAATAAGGCTACATCCATCTACTCTTTCTAAACCTCACAAGGTTGGAACCTCGTGCATTGGGTTTCCCTTTAAGTTTTGTCTTTTCATATCTCAACTGTGGTATGAGAGAACATTGGGGAACATCAATGGAGTTGGAAGCATTGATTGAGATATTTGATAGTTTTTTAATCCTTGTGGATATTTTTGAAATAGAGACATATATAATTAGCCATTTTGATAAAATAAAAAAATATAGATGACTGATTTGTACTCTTAGACATGTAAGAAAAGCCCATGCCTAGAGCATTAAACTAAAGACTGTGGAAGTGGGGTGTTTTTTTTCTTCCTACTTGTATTCCCTTTTTCTTTTCCATCTGCTTTTTGTGGATCTGGGAACATTTTGTGTGATGTTAATGTTTTGATGAATTGAGTTTTTCTTTTGCGTCTTTGCTTTTTGTTCTGTATAATATAAAATCTAAATCAGGATACTATTTATTTTCAATAGATGCAATCCATGTCTTGAGAATTACATTATTACATTCAGGTCAGAGGTGGCCAGCTTTGGGGGACTGATGTGTACACATACGATTCAGATCTTGTTGCTGGTATGTGTTTTTAAAAAGCAGATGCATTACCATTTTCTTAGAACTGATCTTGTCTGACAACAGTATGTATATCGCAATTTTTTTGCACCTGCACAGTTCTAATGCATACAGGTTACTGTCGCCCAACAGCGTCTCCACCTCCTATGGCCATACAAGAATTGCGTGTGACTGTTCGTGTGCTACCTCCTCAAGATTGTATGTCCTTACAGCTTGTCTTTACTTTTTCTCAAAACCTTTTTGTTATGTCAAAATGCCTTTTCAGAAAAGATATTTAGATCTAGGTTCTAGGTTCTAGGTTGCTTCTTGACAAGTTTTTCTCACATTATGAGTATTTTAAAATCTCCTGGTTGAACTTAATTTGTTATTAAACTGTTTGAAAAGGTTTATGATCGAGTTATTCTTTTCAAATAATTAAATATGGATCTACATTCTAGAACAATCAAGCTGGATTGTCTCCTACGTCCCCTCATATTTTGCTCAGATGTACCCTTTAGAACTGCTTATTGTCAGACTCAAAAAGTGTAATGGCTCTGGGAATTTTTTTGGGTTAGGACTTGATTCTTGTGGACTGAAATCTACTTTTATCTCACAGTCATGCCCACTAAGTAAGCACCCTTCTTGAAACTTATTTAATTGCATGTGCACAATTATTTTGTTGGAATTTTATATAATTGTTTATCTTCTTGTGGCTGGCAATATAGCCAAGTGTCAGTTTTATGGTTTCCTTTCTGTTTTTGTGGCTATAGATACTGTTTTCTTTTTGAATAATCTAATGATGGTAATTATGTATGCAATATCAGGCTATATTTCTACACTGAGAAACAATGTACGTTCCCGAGCTTGGGGTGCAGCGATTGGCTGTAGTTATAGAGTTGAGCGGTGTTGCATCGTGAAGGTAGTATCAGAACCCCTGCAAAGTCTCCTTTTGCCCTTTGCAATTTTCAGTTCATGCAGTTATATGAGTCGTAGTGGTTTTATATGTTCTAAATGTTGTCATGTAATCTACTTCATTATTTTCCATAGCAAATATAATGTCCGTTTAATAAATTTGTTCTCTTCTGTTTCTAGCGAATCAGAGTTTTGTTTGAATGCTTCAGTTCTGGTTTTATAACACGTTAAACTTCCTAATGAGGACATTGTTTTGGTGGAAGAAGTTCTTGACCTTAAAATGGGTCTGTACATCTACTATTAACATCTGCATCATTGTGCAAAATGGAAATATCTAAATATTTTTTATTGGTTGAACCTGGTATCTATCAATATTAAAACTCTATTTAACTGCTCATTTTGTTGCTCTTCAGAAAGGAGGTGGAACTATTGATCTTGAACCTTGCCTTACACATACATCAGCTATTGAACCCACCCTTGCTCCAGTGACTATTGAGAGGACAATGACTACCAGGGCTGCAGCTTCGGTTTGTCCGTCATCTTATAATAAAAAACTTACCACAATTAATCAAGAATTATAATTTTAGATTATGATCCATGCCTACTTTATTTATGTTAGCTAATTTGATTTTAATTTTTTTGTTTGATTAATATTTTGTTTCTGCTGTGGCCATATATGAACTTTCTGACTCATGCATTTTTTTAACATTTGTGTTTTATTAATTTCTTTTTCTACCCCCACATCCCCTCTTTTGAGTTAAGGTGTTGGTGTTTTAATTACTGTTGTATTTGTGGGCTGTTCAGTAATTAAATTGATTAAATTCTATTTCTGGCTTTAGTAATTGTGCATTGCTCTGCTTTCTAAAATTGATATTTTTTTCCTCCACAAAGGTGGGTAATAGGCGAGATCAGATAGTGCAAACTGCCTTTTGTTTTTGTAGTGGATCCGTTTTCTTTTGCATCTTCCAGGAGTTACCTTTCAATGGGTTGCTATATATAGAAAAGCAGCTATTACCGTGGTGTCTATTATTTTTCAGAATGCATTGCGGCAACAAAGATTTGTTCGAGAAGTCACAATACAGTACAATCTCTGCAATGAACCTTGGTACGTGTTAAGGATTTTGGCAAATGATCCTAAGTCCACAAGTAGTAAAATAAATTTTTAATTTCAAGTTTCAAATGTCAAGGGATTAGCACAGTACTCAAGTTATAAAATGTTTATTTATTAGTTTCTGAAAAATTAAATATTTTGTTTTATTTAAAATTGAAATTAATACTAGAAGATAAAAAGATAAGTAATAAGAAAGATAAAGAAATAAAACTCTGAACTGAGAATGTTCTTGAACAATTGACTGGAAAATATATTAGAATGTGATGTGATAAACTATAATACGAAGATGCTATGGTTGAATTTCACATAACTACCCCTAATGTAAATTACTTAAAAACTTATCTTGGTAAATCTCAATCATATTATCAACTCATGAAATTATTCAAATATTATTTCCTTAAGTGAACATAAATTGATTTATTATAATTTGCAAGAGATTATAATCAATCAATCAACATAATAAAACTAGAGTTTTTAAAGATGCACAATGAAAATCAATTTATTCTTAGCATTAATTTCAGTTAGGTGTTCTTCCCAATATCCTAGATTTGAAAGCATTTTTCAATGTCAATTAAGTCCCATTTAAACACCAAATATAGAGGAAAACAATATAATTGAAATAAACCTTTGATGAATTCAAAATCAAATGTTTACATGAGTTTTGATCTCGTTACATCTAATTCTAACAAAAATGGAAACTAGTTACTCATGTTCTCGCTTGTGAGTAATTTCTGACGATTGAAAGTTGATTCGTTCGGGATGAATGCTTGAAGAGATGTTTTTCAACCGTCACTCTAACAATTTAGGATTTTTTTGCCCACCAGAAGTTATGTAACACCTCTCCTTAGATCTTCATTTATAAGAATTCTATTGGGACCCAGATAAAAGCTATTGAGTTTTTTTTTTGCAACTTTTTTTATATTGTCCTTTGAAATCTTATCTCTTGACCTATTTTATCTCACATTTTCAACAAACCATCAAAATTGTTTCATTTATTAACTATGTTATATTAAATATAAGAACTTTAAAGTAAAAATATTTTTTGACAATAAAAGTCCAAACGCGTAGAATATATGTTCAAGAATCATTGTGAAATTTTTTTTATTAAGTTTTTGTTTGCAAAATGTTTAATATGATTTTCTGATGTCTTTGTATAGAAATAATAGAAACCAATTATTTTTTTGTAAAATTTGAAAATATCTTAGCCTTAGGCAATGCATTGTGGAATATCTTGCAATATTTCTTTTGCTAAATTAGAACCTGACATCCAATACTTATTTTTCAGCTTACTGTGATTACTATATAAACCTACTATCTATACTCGTGATTATAATTTATAATTCTGTTAATGTCAGGGTCAAATATAGTATAAGCATTGTTGCTGACAAGGGTTTAAAAAGGCCCCTCTACACATCTGCTCGTTTGAAGAAGGGAGAAGTAATGTATTTGGAGACACATTTGTCCAGGTATTTTTTATATGATCCGTACTGCCTTTTAAATTGTGAAATTTTGAAGAATCCACGATGTGATCTTGAAAAGTATTATTCCGTTTTAAAGGTCTTCCAGAAAAGTCTGAGTTCTTGAAGAAATTCCTATTGGTGTTCTTCTCATAACGATTCATTTATTTGTAGATACGAACTTTGTTTTACTGGAGAGAAGATGGTCAAGGCTACACCAGCAACTCAGATGCATGACCCTAAGTCTCAAAATCACCACGCACATTCTGCAAATGGTGAAAAGAATGATTGTGAGAATGTCTTGATTGACGCATTCCGTTGGTCTCGTTGTAAGAAGCCTCTGCCACAGAAAGTGATGCGTACAATTGGCATCCCTCTGCCTCTTGAACATATTGAGGTATTTTTGAATCACTTTACATTTATTTCAACTGGCATGTTGAATAATGTCTTCAGAATTTTTCCCCTTCTTTCCTTTGTGAGTTCCATTGATTTTATACATTATTGTTTGTTGTTAAACCCTGGAAGGAGATAGGGTTTCCTCAAATGAGATAGATTCAGTAGCCTCCAGCCATTGGGGTTTGACTTTGGGGTGTTAAGTTCTCCAGTCATTAGTCGTCTGTTTTCAAAGTCAGCGTGCAAGTTGCATACCTGCTCTCTTGTTTCAGTTTCTTTATAAAACAGAAAGCCTTTTTATGTTGGCCTATTGTTAACTTGATACGTTTTGAAAATTTCTAAGCACTATATATAGTCAAGTTCACATGGTGATCTTCACTAGTCTTTTCTCTCTTGGTCCTTGTTTGGCTTTCTTCAATTTCTTTGCAAAATCACCCTAATTACAATTGCCATGCTACTCAAAGTACATTCAGAATGTATATTTAAACTTTTCAATTGTATCATAATTGAAATTCTGGACTTGCTGTCCAGGTACTGGAGGAAAGTTTGGACTGGGAAGATGTACAATGGTCGCAGACTGGTGTCTGGATTGCTGGAAAGGAATATGCCTTGGCACGGGTGCATTTCTTGTCAATGAATTAATTTGTCACAGTTTTGGGAGGTGGGGGATAGGTGAGTTTGTAAACCCCTTTTTATGTATTTTAGGCCCGATAGTGGGATGATATATACTTATTTCGAAAGACATTGTGCCATCTAACTCAAGATGTAGTTTGAGGCATGGCGATTGTTCTTCAATAAACAAATATTTACGCTGTAATATTTCTCTAAATTCATTCCTACTTGCTTCAACTGTTGCTCGTGCTGTCTTAAAAAGCTTCAATTGTGTCACTCGATAAATCCGGCTTATACATTGTATTGCATTGTATTCTGTTATAGTTTACTTTTAAAGAAAAATATTGGTCTGAGTTGACTAACGGGTTGGACTATTTTTTATGAACATTTTTAGAAAAGAAAAACAAAGAAAAAATGTACACAATTGATTAATTAGTTAAAATTAGTTTATAAAGAATACTGAGTTTTTTACCCGTGTAAATGAGCTTGTTTGTAAGTTAGTTTGTATAAATTTTTTGTATTCATTAAATTTTTATTTTTAAGTTGTATAAGTTAATTTTAATCTATTGGAGAAATTAATTTTATTTTATTTTTATAAAAAAAATTGGATTTTTTTCCAAACAAATATTTTTACTTTATGGAGAAATTATATGTCATCTTTTTAAGTACAATAAATGTCTGTATAATAATCATATTTCCTTTTTCCAAAATTTTCTTTCATTTATGCAGAGTTTTGTAGAAGAATAATGCTGGGGTATGCCATGGGGACTTACAAACCAATAAGCAAGTAAAAAAATGAAGCAGTTTAAAATATCAAAAACAAAGTAATGCAAGTGAAAATAAAACTAGACGACCCTATATGGAAGTGCAATTGACACACTTCCGTTGTAAGAACAACTATTACAAAGTTTATTGAGATTTCTTTAGAAGCATTTTCCAAAAATTAAGAAGACTTAAAATAAATGCAATATTTTTATAGTGAACAATTAATGCATTTAGTTTTGTAGTCTTCAAACACTAAGCATTACCAAAACAAAACAAGTCTCATTAATGTGTCCAACACAAAGGATACATTGTGAATATGAAGGAGGTTTACTTCTTAGTGAAAAGTAATCATACTTAGAGTATATGAGATGAAATTATATCTACATGTAATAAATAATAAATATTTCATGTGAGGTATAGTCATTTACTTATCAGCAATTGGCTAGAAATATATTACATGTTACAACAAATTTATAAGTAAAATGTGCATGAAAAAACATTATATTCATACACTTATTAATGATAAGTAGTCAATAAAAGATGATTTTCTTAGCTTATCTAACTATTTGTATATAACCTCTAAATAATATGACACATTTATCAATTATTGTTCAATATCTTTAAGTAAGTTCATGTGATTGACCATGACTCTTCGTTTATATTCAATAATGTAGTCACAATATGATATCCATAATATTCATCAACAATGTTAAATATATAATGATGGAAGTTGACATGAATTTATATAACATTAAAACCTCATTCATGTCAATGTTATCTTGAAATTATTCCTTACTTGACTTTCAAATACATATTTCTTACCCTAATTCACTTTATGTAAGAGATTTGAAGACTATGGTTTTTATTGAGTATATAATTAAAAAGTAACTTATTTTAAAAGTATGTTATAATTTATATATGAACAATGAATCAAATTAACATGTCTAAGTATATTATACTTTTGTAATATCTAACTTTTTCTAGAAACCTACATAATCTTAAATGTAATTTAATCACTTGTTTTCTAATAAAAAATTACTAAAGCTTTTTTTATTGAACTCAATTACATATGTAACAAATGGTTTATGCATTTGTCAAATTTGGTAGGAAGAAACCTATGGATGAACTAGAAAATGTCATTTTAAATAACGTGGAAGATTTAAAGTCATCAAGAATTTTCAAAACTTTAATCATTTGGATGTTGAAATATTAGCATCTAACTGAAGAAAAAAGCTATGATTATATTGATTTCAATCTATTTAAGTAAAAAAAGAAATACGGCTGTTGTGTAAAAGAAAGAACATTAAAATGCACTATTTATACAATGACATTTGGCATATATTTAGAAAATCTTCTCCACAGACACTTAAGGTAGAGAGAGAAAAAAAACGATTTCTTATATATGGATGAACTAGTTTGCAAAAATTATTTCTTATTGATTTTTTTAAAATTTGTTTTTTAATTCTTAAACTAATTTTAACTTGAAATTCTGTTCTTATAGAACTGTTTATGTCCGAACATACTCTTCAACAGCGACGTATATATTGTGTTGTATGTAAAATTTTAATGTTAAAAACATAACCTTTCCTGTACGAAGAGCAGTGATAGAAACATCTTGAATCTATAGAAACAACTTGAATAAAAAAATGGTCCTTCCACTGTATGAAGAGCAACATACACGAAAAACAACCATCAATCTAGTGCTATAAAAATATTATTATATTATTTATTCTTACATGAAAGATTATCTCCCATTTGTGAGTGAAAATCAGTTGCTTTTTTACAACCCATAGATAAGAAATGGTTTCAATACTCTTGTTCTTCAATAGTACAAAATTCTCATTTTGAATTGCTATATGTTATTGAAGTTAGTACAAAAACACTGTTAAACATACCCTGAATAAAATTACACGAAAAAACATACGCAGCCGTGCCTATTTCCTTATAAACCTTCGAATGGCAGCAGACTGAATGATAGCAGGTCCAATGATCAGCTGAGTTGCATTTCTCATATAATAGAGCCTGTGATTGAATCGTTCCTTGGAATTTATTAATAAACGGCTTTTCTATTCATATTGCTGCAAGCCTGGTATTGAAATTATAATAGTTGGTTGCCTTTATTAACAAGGTAACGCTTTCTTGACAGAAAAAAAATTCCAATCCAATTGTTAAGTCCAAAAAACATATAGGTATTCAGGGAAAATTCCGAACTTGGTCAGTAATCATACGTGTGATGCAGAACATTGCCAAACAAGATAAGTAAGTGCATAAACTGCAACTCAAATGTGCAAGCTACAGTAATAGAAGCCAGCAGTAGCTGGTACAAGAATGAGTTCCATCTTTCTGGTGTGTACCTACAAAGATAAAGAGTACGAATGTTGCAAAAATTGTATGTCATTCTCATGTATCTGCTTCATACTTTTAGAAAGCATTTCAAATTTCCCATTATGAATAACACATCAATCCCAACAATAAACTTAAAAATATGGGATTGGGGAATTAGCATTCAAAATTTCAAGCTATATACATCTGCCTCTTCAACCTGCTTCACTGTACAAAATAATCCAATCATTTTCACAAACAGTTTCAACTATGGGGGGGCACTCAACTTGCACTGCAACCATGGCAACCTCTTCTCTCCCTTGAGTGAGATGAAAATCTCACGGGCACTCGAGTTGTTCTCAAACAGATCCAAAGCAAGAAAGTAGAGCTGTTCATCAACCCCTTGCAACTCATCCAACACCTTAATGCACTTGCTTATGGAGAACCTGTCCTCATTCTTCAAAATTGCATTGGCCCTCATCTTTGAAGCAGCAGCAATCTCCAGCATGGCCTCCACAATGGCATCGCCGTTAGCCTTACGGCTTCGCTTTCGGCCACCGGAACCAGACGGCACAACAACCTGGTGACGCTTGTGTCCATCCAACATATGCACGTCTTCTCCAGAGTCAGAAGAGCCATCCTCATCCACATAAGCCATTTCCACTGTAAAAAGTAAAATAATCACAACACCAATCAAAATTACGGTCATGCCTATCCTAGCTAATTCCCACTGCACAGTATAATTCACCAACAATGGGAGAAACCATAACACCGAAAATTCAAAACTACAGAAAACAAGGAACCCTAAAGCTAATTCTCACTAAGCACACGAAGTTCAACAGACCCAGAATGAAAAGAGAGCATTTTTAATTTAGGGGTAGGTTTGCAATGCGATTAAGGAAAGGGAACGAAACATAGTACCGTGTCGAAGTGCGGATTCCGCGAGTTAGAGTAGAGAAGCTTTGGGGGAATTGCGATCTTCTTAGAGACTTGATCACTGAAAACGCATTAATCAAAGTTCGTACAATGCGTGAAATCACTGCAACTTGGAAAACCCTAACAGGAAGAGGACACCGAAGGAAGAAGACAGTGCTTTATTCCGTCTTCATAATTAAATAGTTATACCAAAACTGTCTTTTTGTTTTGCTCTTATTTAATATTTTTCTTTTATTATGAAATGGTGAATTAATTAACCTATTTCTTATTGTGTCTATTCTATAGTGACAACAATTTTAGTACCGATATAATATTTTAAATCTAAAAAATATTAAAATATACTTAAAAAAATTATTTTTCATTAGGCTGTTTATCTCCCTGCAACAAACGCTCCAGCAACCATTACCATGAGATTATATGTTGACCTTAGTGGTAAAATTCTTTGCAAGAACATTCAGATTGATCATAACATGTTGCAAGAATTATAGTTTCAGTCAAAATACAA
The DNA here is from genome assembly GCF_000499845.2 of Phaseolus vulgaris. Classification (NCBI taxonomy): domain Eukaryota; kingdom Viridiplantae; phylum Streptophyta; class Magnoliopsida; order Fabales; family Fabaceae; genus Phaseolus; species Phaseolus vulgaris. Next base: position 18,944,799 of record NC_023753.2, read on the forward strand.
ATTCGTTTTACAAACTACACTAAAAAATCTTCAAATTTCTTCAAATTTGATATATTATTAAAATATTTTATTTTGTAAAAATAATTTTCGTTTGTTAGAATATCATGCTAATAATTAGTATGAGGGGTGAAATAATTTCTTAATTACTTTTAAAATTGATTTGTGTTGAGAATGATATTTCAACATTATTTAATGTTTTAATACTTAGTACTTATTAACTATAATACTTTGTTTTTAATAGGCATTATGTTACTTTTGAATTAATACTATTTACAGTTAATTTTGATAGTGTCATAAAATGATATGCTTGAATATATATTAATAAAATAATTAAATGTCGTCGTTAACTTAAGAATAATAATTCATTATCTATCTATATTGGAATAATATATTCAATAAATATTAAATATAAAATTTATTGAATAATTTTTGGAAATACTGAGATGTACTAATATTTAAAGTATTAAATATTTATTTAACCCATAAAGTCAAATCTTTAAAGTTTTAAAATAGTCTAGCATCCAATTAACATGTGGCCTATTAGCTCAGCTGGTTAGAGCGTCGTGCTAATAACGCGAAGGTCGCAGGTTCGAGACCTGCATGGGCCACCCAATACCTTTTTGCTTTTTGTATTATCTCATTTGGCTCAACACACCCTAGTGGCTAACTAGTTAGCTCTGTTTGTAGACATAAAACAATTAATTATATAATTGATTTTGACATAAATTTTAAGGAATCTGTTCTGCACTTAGTTGTGTTGTGTTGATAGCAGTGAGTGAACCTGATTCCAGCGTATGCTCCACTCTTGAGCATCCATGCTATATTGCATTTCAATGTCTTCCTCAGTCTCAGGGGATATATGCTTCCCAAGTGAAAACTTTCCCAAAAGAACCATCTTTTCTATCTTCTCTCATTCCTTCTTTCTTTCTCAAAGGGAACGAATAATTAACTTTCTTTCTCTCTCCAGCCAACACACAACCACAAATTAACCTGCTTCACTTTTAATAATTTTTTTAATTTTAGATGGATATTGTTTCTGTGTTGCTGAGACAATAAGAACGCTTCCTCCCAACTTTCTTTTTTTTACAGCTGCTCCTATCTGTATATATATAGTGCTCTTTACCACAAGTTCATCGAATCTGTCAAGTCTAGGAACATATTTTGGCGTCTCCTTTTCTGTTGTAGAAAATAATAGTTGCTTAGTAGAACTTTCTGTCCCTCGTTTACCAAAATTAAAATTACCCAAACACCTGAAACCTACAGTGAAAGAGAAGAATAAATGGTTGTCACTTCAATATACAAAAGGGAGTTTCTGTCCCTCCTTTTATGTGTTTTCCCCCTTACTTTTTATCTCTATTTTTCCTATATCTTCCTTTTAATCAAGTACAGAAGGTTTACTTTTGGAAACTGCAAAACACTAGAAGGATTTGGATGCAATGAACTAAACAAGGAACACCCAATTAACTTAACCCCACGTTTAATCAAATTTAAAACCATAAATTTATGAATTCTTTTACTATATATAATCTGTTCCTATTCATTTCCTTTTAAAGTAACTTGTTTTCATAACTTACACCTCTAACATGGGTCAATTCAATCAAGTATTATAGTAATATAACATTTTTAGTAAGATTTGGTAGTTCTTAAACTTATGAACCACACTTCATACCATTTTACTGTTTCGGTAATTTACATTATAATTCTTATAAGATTAAATATATTTTCAATTATTCCAAAATCAAAGCTTTATAATTTTAGTTCCTATATAATATTTTCTTTATTTTTCATCTCTATAAAATTTAAAATTATTGGTTTTAGCCATTGTAAAATATTCGAATTTCAATTAAAAAAGTTATTTATAATTTTCATCCTTTAATAAATTACTACAAATAAATTGTTACATATTTATTTAAGAGACTTTTGAACCGCGTGTTATATGTTATATAACAGTATGCTACAACCTTCTGTGTTTTAGAATAGGTATTGAACATTTTATTTAACATATAAGTAGTTAATAACTAGCGTCATACAATAAATTCATAAAAATGGTGATATTTAATTTTAGAGAAAATAAAAAAACCAAAATTTCATAATGAAAGCTAACTTATTTTACTAGTTGAAGTCAAACTTAAGTTGTTTACTTATGATTTGCTATAACCTATCAAAGTTATTCTAAGTAGTTGACATCATTATTCAACATCATCTAATACAAATAATACAATAATAGGTAAGAGAGGACATAATCTCATAACGTAAAAATAAAAACATAAATTTTTAACCGTATTTTGAGAAGATACATTAGAAAGATTCAAAAAACCTGAACCAAAGTTCCGAAGAAATTAACATCATTAAATAATTTTTCTTTTTTATACATTATCCAACTTTATTTCTAGTTAATATGAATGTAGACTAAAATTGAATTACTAATTACTAATTACTTTGAATATAAAAAAAATAAAATTTATAAATTATGAAAATTGATATTAATTAGATTGTATATATACTAGATAAAAAAATCTATACATAAGTAACTGTCTGCAGCAAAGTGGGATGATTCAAAAAGTGAGTTTTCCTAGCATTCTAATTGGATCTAGAGAGTGTGTGTAGGGTGGGAAAGAATCCCCAACAAAGTCATCCTAACATCAATCAAACTTTTGTACAAACTCTTCACTCTTTCCTCAATAATTTCAACCCCATTCTCCAGTTCCCTGCAGCTTATCTTTAGTCTCTCAACAGCATACTTCATCTCTTTTTCCTTTTTACCCTTCATCTGCTCCTTCAATTCTCTAGCTGCAGCCTCTGTCTGCATCAACAAAGATGACCAACATCTGCTTCTCTGCACCTTCTTCTTCTCAGCACTCCCTTCTGCTTGTTTTTCCAACTCCTGCAACATCCTCAACCAAGAACTCGTAGCCTCAGACATCTTCATCAGGGGCAGTCCACGTTTTGGATCAAACGATAGACCAACCTCAAGAAACCTGCAGGACATCAAGGCCATGGCTTTAGACCCACACATAACCTCACTCAGTTCGGTTTCATGACACAGCTTTTGCTGCAACATCTTCTTCAAACAAGAGTCACCGTGGTTCTCCATAGCTTTGCACCTCTTTTCCATGCTTTGGCAGGACTCCAAAAGTTCCAAAGCACGAGTTGTAGGCTTTCCAGCACCACCCTTATCAGCCAAATGCAAAACCACCCTCAATGAGTCCACGTACTTATCGATGTGTTCCATTTTGTCCATAAAATAATTGCATGCATCAAGAATCTCAACATTGTCTTCTAGGTACTTATCAACAGCACCACGATCAGCACAGTCTTTGTAACAAATGTTCACAAGAGAATCTGAGGCTATTTTCTGTGTGGTGATAGCAGCATCAAGCAACTGGGGCAGCCCAAATTCGTCTTGTGACCGGAGGGTGTCGAGCTCCGCCGCAAGTTTCCGGTCAAAGCGGGTTTTTTGCGGCAAAGGCGCCACCTTAGTTGGTGCTTTTGGCTGAAGGTGGCGTATGGGGAGTCTCCTTAGGAAGGTTGGTGTTCTCATAATTGGTGTGAGGAAGCAAGTAAGCAGAATACTTGGTATGAAATGTTTGAATTGGAGAGATGCATGCACACATAAGTTGAGTAATTGATAAGGTGGTGCAATATATATTTATAGAGAGAGGGAAAAGGACATGTGAGAATATGAGATTGAATTGCGATAGAATGCATGATACTGATATGAAGAAAAGAGGGTGGCTGGATGCCGTTGAAAGGTGTGTGGAGGGGTCCACTCAAATTCTCTTTTAATTTGCGGTGAACTAAATAATTGGATGACAACGGTGGCTGTTTCTTTTGTCTTGTTTTGTTTTGTTTTATTGAAAGTGAGCTAGCTGTACTGAGTGTGCGTGGTGAATGAGAAGACTACCACGTATTCTCGACTACTCACTCTCATGGACCCAATTGCTTTCACCAATGTGCCTTTGCTTCCAATTATTGGGACACACTCTTGCATAACAATAACAGTATACACACAAACCTACGGTGCCACAAATTATTACTGTCGTATCACATTATTACATTGTTTTCTACATATGTAATTAGGTTCTATTCCTTTTTTCATAAGCTAAGCCATTATTAGTAATTATGTTATATAAAATCTTCTTACAAAAGTACAAAATCCTTACCTTCATTCTCCGTTCTTCAATCTCTCGGTCTCATAATTTTTTGGATTCGTTGTCAAGCCTATGCAGGCCACGGAGTACGCAGATTGAAATTTGTAAATTCACAGTCTCACACTTAAGTTAGTTTTGATTTGACATCAGTTCAAAATTTTTGGATTAAATCTTTTGTATTTAGAGACTTTGAGGTAATCTTCTATTTATAATAACTGTCTTGGATTTATAATGGTATGAGGTGATCTTCTAATTCTCTTAGACCTAACAGACCTAATAATTGTATTTTAATCCTAATTTACAAATGCTTTGTTATGTATAATCGTTAATGACATAATTTAGATATTTCACACTTGTCGCATGCGGAACGTTCTGAAGTGATACAGGTATAGGTTTGGTCTCTGGTTATTCGGCATCCTGATAATACACTTGTTTCTCAAGTTTGAGTGAAATGAAGAATTTATCTTGAGGATTTTGAAAGAAAAAATCACTTTCTTTGCCTTATTCATCGCATGACCGACTTGATGTGATGTTATCAGATGACCTGAGATGTCGAGTGTTTGTGATCTCCTTCCCTAAGTATATATGTCCCCGGATCCAAGGAGGTTTAACCTACGAAGAGTCTATAATGTGATGGTTAGTTGGATGTGACGTGTGTCAGAATGTTCTGAGTCGCGTAATCTGGGTCGTTGAAGGTATGATGATAAAAGGGTTGAGATTGTACATGACAATTCATATTCGCCCATCTTCATGCCTATAAATAGCAAACGTTGTGGGTTCTGTACCGTCCCGTCCCCGGGCGTTGACCAAAGTCAAAGTCAACGATTAAGTCAAAGTCAACATATAGTGGGACCACTCGAGGAGTCCAAGGAAGGAAGTCAACAGACTGACCGCTTGAGGCGTCGCCAAGAGAAGGCGTCGCCAAGATGAGGCGTTGTCAAGAGAAGGCGTCGCCAAAATAAGGCGTCGTCAAAATAAGGCATCGCCAGGAGAGGGTGTCACCAGGTTGAAGCATCACTGGGTTAAGATGTAGCCCAGAACAGTAACAAAGAGAAGAGAAAGGTGGCTTCAAGGCCATGGTTCTAGTACCAGTAGGGAGTAACCTGACTCGTGAAGTACTCATGCCACCGCTGGGAGGCCTCTGGGATAGATACGACCCATGAGAGGGCCACGCCCAGGGGAAAACCACGTGCGTAGTGCAAGAGGAAGGTAGATACACTCCCAGGGGAAGTGACTAGAGGTTGGGGCGTCTGAGTTGGCACCCAGAAAGTCACCCCACGCGCCAGATGCACTTCGAGGAAAGAGGACTCGCACAATGGAATAACCCTAAATTGGGTTACGACGCTGTGAGGCTCTCTGCGTAGAATAACGATCAAGTCAGAAGAACACGTGGCAATAAGCACTGGAATATCAATATTTTCCTGAAAGTTCGCTAAGGTACGCGTTAATTTAGCTTACGTATCAAATGTTTCAAGGCACATTTTGATACTCTTTCAATGCGCTTTAACACGCTTTAAATGCGGGAGGTGTATAAAAAGGGGCCTTGGGACGTTTGAAAGAAAAGTTTTTTTAACCTAATTCCCACAGTTTACACAGAGTCAAAAAACCCTAGTTGTTTCACGGCGCACCCACTGTGCGCACATGCAATTAGGGCACACAGTATTAGCCACTCAGTATTATTCGACCACCTTCAGAGCATCCTTTCACGGTGTTCCGATACGGAGGTGTGTCACCCTTTGATGTTTCTCGCTAGCTGACTTGATCGTCGGAGTGCAAACGGCCGCGAGGGCGCCCCTTTGTTCACTTCTTTTCAGGTACTCACAGATGGAGCAGAACGAAGGTGCCCTAGCTCGCGAGGACAAGCCACGCATAGAGACGACCCTGGTCAACCGACGGGAACATTTGGCGCCCACCGTGGGGCCGATATAAAACATCAGTCCCATCACACAGTTTTTCAGTTCCAGTTGCAGTTTCCAACCCAGTTCCAGTTCTCAAATCGCACGATAGTCAGGAAGGTTTCCACAAACCGCGAAAATGAGACCTGTACGTGCTAGGAGTGAAGAGATGACCATGCAACAGCTCATGGGTATGATGCAGGGATTGCAAGAAGCAATGGCAACGTCGAAAGCGGAGCAAGAGCGCATGCAAGCGGATCTCGTGACATCTCAGGCGAGAAACGATGAGCTCCACCGTATCAACGAGGAACTACGCCGCGGGTGGCGCAACGTAGACGAGCCTGAGACTGTCACCCTACCAAGAGAATTCTCAACGCCGTTCTCACAGGCGATTCTAGAGACAACGATCCCCAACACATTCACGGGGCCCAAAGTAACTTTCACAGGGATAGAGGACCCTGAGGCGCACCTCACTGCTTTTGACATGCAGATGATGCTGGTAGGCGGATCTGGAAGAGCTGTTTGCTACCATATCAAAGTATCGCCTCAAATTAAACCCAGAAAAGTGCGTTTTTGGCGTGAAGGCAGGGGAGTTCTTGGGGTTTATGCTCACTGAGAGGGGGATAGAGGCGAACCCCGATAAGTGTGCAACTATCATCGCCATGAGAAGCCCGACATCAATTAAAGAAGTTCAGCAATTGACTGGGAGGATGGCAGCTTTGTCAAGGTTTGTGTCTACTGGAGGGGAGAAGGGTCACCCCTACTTCCAATGAATCAAGAGGTATAGCCGTTTTGCATGGACAGAGGAGTACCGAGGATTGTGTGGGCTTACCACACCACGCCCCAATCTTCCACCATGGAGACGCCTTTCAGCCTAGTATATGGGTCGGACGCCATAATCCCAGTGGAGATCGACGAGAGCTCGCCTCGTTTTCTAGGGTTCGTGGTAGAAGAATCCAACGAAGAAAGGAAAGTGAACCTGGATCTGATAGACGAAACTAGAGAAGAGGCGAGAATAAAGGCTGAGGCTGTGAAAAGAAGAGTAGAGCGTCAATACAGCTCTAAGGTGAAGCTGCGACAATTCCAAGTTGGTGATCTGGTCATGAGGAAGGCTCATCCTTACGAGTTGGAAAACAAGTTGTCTCTAAAATGGACTGGACCGTTCAGAGTAATCAAAGCCAAGGGGAATGGTTCATATAAGTTAGAGACTCTAGAAGGAGGCCCCATCCCACGTAGTTGGAATGCGGTGAATTTAAAGTTTTATTTTAGTTGAAATTTTGTAAAGGGGACACTCTTTTACCCTCCCGGGGGTTTTTTAACGAGGTCACCCAAATAAAGAAAAAAGAAGTTTAAGATATTTCTGCCTTAGTTTTTCCCTCTCATGTAAGATCAAAGATTAAAGAAACAAAGACAAAGATTCAAGGCGTCGCCAAGATGAAGCGTCGCCAAGATGGGGCGTCGCCAAGAGAAGACGTTGCCAAGATGAGGCGTTGTCAAGATGAGGCGACACCAAGAGAAGGTGCCGCCAAGATAAGGCGTCGCCAGATAAAGGAACGGAGGTCAGATTCAAAGCAATATAACAGGTATGTTCAATATAAGTTAAAAATCCGGATGCCCAGTCCTTGAGCAAGGGTTAAGGGATTCCTTCGGGACGCCCCCTCCTCAGGTATGAATAGCTAGCCCCGGTATCAGATGTTAAACATAAGGTAAAAATCCAGGTGCCTTGTCCTTGAGCAGGGGTTAAGGGATTCCTTTGGGACACCCCCTCCTCGGGTATGAATAGCTAGCCCCGGTATCAGACGTTAGACGTAGGCTAAAAATCTGGGCGCCTAGTCCCTGAGTAGGGGTTAAGGGATTCCTTCGGGACGCCCCCTCCTCAGGTAGGAACAGCTAGCCCCAACGTCTGATGTTTAGAACACTTCGCCTTGGTGTTTTCAGACACCCCGAGGACGATACGACGCTGCTGTAGTGGGCCCTCCTCAGGCGTGGGCACCAAGCGCGAAGAGATAAGGGCTAAGTTGCTCTGGTGTTTAGACACCCCGTGGGCGATACGACGCTGTTGAAATAGGCCTCTCCATGGGCGTGGACACCAAAGCGCGACTTTTGTCCCAAGTGTTTAGACACGCTGAGGACACCCAGATCAGGTCTCTCCTCGAGCATAGACACCCAGTACAGGTAGGATAAGTCCTCTACGCCTTCGAGCGATGTCGAGGCCATAGAAGAACAGATAAGTCCTCCTCGCCCTTGAGCGACATCGAGGCCAGAAAAGAGATGAGACCCTTTTTCATCTTAAGTGATGATAAGGTCAGCAATGCCTTTGGTAGTAAGCGCCTTGGGGCTCAAGGCAAGTAAGTGAAAAGCAGGAGAAGGATGGAAGCACGAGTTACCAAAGATAAGAGAAATATGCGAAGTTAAACCCTCCTTTACCTTTGGGCAATAACGAGGCAGGCGACGCCTTCATGGGGAAGATTCCTCGCAGATACAAAGACCAAGTATGTTCCTCAGTAGGGAGACCAAAGGAAGGGCACGCGTCATGACTTAGAAAGGGAGAGTAAAAGAGGAAATTACGTGCTACCTAAAAGGGTTAAAGGCAAATCGGTGAATCACGAATCGGAAATAGGTACCAATTACGCCTTTGACATGATAAAGAAAACAGAGACGAATAAGGAGTAAGAGAAGCTAAAAGATACACGAGAAGACAAAGATAAAGTGCGAAAAGGGCTAAACAAGAATATGAAGGCAGAAGTCGAACGATAATTAAATAAGTGAAGATAAATGTCAGAATTACAGATAAAGTCCAAATGTTATAAATACAAGTGTTGGGCCAGTTAAGCACAGTTCACTCCCCGAGGTCGAGGGGCACGACCTTCCCATCAACGATATGGTTGAAAGGGTTGCAGTTAGAGGTGTCAATCCCCGGGTTTTCACAGGTGGCTTGAGCTAGGGCCTCCTTGAATCCCTCTGCAAAGGTGTCGGCCATGTCATCAATAAGCTTCCCTTTGGCTTTCTCCAGGTTTTCAATTGTGGAGTCCCGGATTTCCCTCTCCACAATGAGCTCTTTCTTGGCCCTCTCCAGCTCTTCAATCGCGGAGTCCTCAGAGGCTAGCTGCTTCTCGAGAACTTCCTTCTCCACCTGAAGCCTGTTCAATTCGGCCTGGAACGTACCATGCTCAGTTTGGAGAAGGTTGAGCGCTTCCATCTCTGCAGCTAGCTCCCCTTCAATTTTTTCCAGCGATTGCTCCCGGTCAGCACACTGCTCGGCAAGTTGTTTCTGTTGTGCCTCGAAAGTTTTCACCGCCGTTTCAAGATTGGCGATTTTAGATTGTAGAGACGCCACCTGATTGAGGAGCTCCACGCTAGCTTGCCCTGCACCATGTAGTCGTTTGCGGGCTTCCTCATTGGCCTCTTGGGCCCTCTTCAGAGAGGCCTTGTAAACCTCCTCTTGGCATGCCCAGCCACGGCACAGGCTCTCCTTCTCCTCTTTCAAGGTAGCCACTTCCTGTTGGAGAGTTTGGAGGGCGCGTGCCTCGTCAGCCTTGGACTTTACTTGGGCACGCCATTCAAGGGCGACGACCAAGAAGGCCCCCAAAGAGTAGGGCATGCCCTCTGTCTGTTTCACTCCAAAGGGCTCACCCGGCGATAACCTCTCATTGAAACCCCTCATCAGCTGCCTAATGGGAGGGGGAATCTCCATGAGCTCTGGAGTAGGCGTAGGGGCAGCAGGCGTAGGAGCTGGTGTTGGTATTGGTAGAGGCGCAGACTCCACCACCCCATCCTCTTGGACTCTTTGCTGTGGGGGAGATGTGGCGCTGGGGGGGGGGGGTTGTCCATCAAAGACCCCCCATGTGGAGGTGAAGGGAAGCGTGAGTAAACGATGCGGTTGGTCCTCCTCCTCTTATAAGCAGACCCCACGTCTGAGTCTTCATCCTCGGAGGAAATGGTGAACACCCTTTTGCTTTTGTCAAGGGGGTTGTGGGAGGAGTGCCAGCTACAGCCAGTGGGACTACAACAATGGGAAGGGGAGAGTTGGGTGTTTGGAATGTGGGGGGAGAGTTGGATGTTTGGAGTGTGGAAGGCGCTTGGAGCATGATGGGGGAGTTTGGTATTTGGAGGGAATGAGGAGAGCTGGGTGCTTCGGCAGTGTGGTGTGGTGCTGTGGTGATGGTGGCAGTGGGTTGGACTCGGTAGTGGGGGTAGTGGAGGCGCCAACCTTTGCAGGTGATGCATCAAGGCGAGCCTTCAAGGACTTGGCCAGTTCGACTCGCCTTGAGGAGTCCATCACTGATGCTGCACCAAGACAAACCAAGCAACAAAGGTTAGTTAAGCATGAAGTGTCAAATACATATGGCGATGCATAGAAATTTAGAGTTAAGATTTGAACTCAGGGCCAAGTACAGAATATCAACTCTACTACTGAGGCAAATTCACAGATCAACAACACGTATGGAAATTAGAGCAGATAAACATTGCTTACGATAATGAGAGAAAGCACGATTAAGAATCAGATATAGAGAAGACAAGCAAGGGGCAAGATTCCCTACCAAAATATGCAGAAAGAGCGTTGACATCAAATTCGCGAGCTATAAGTGTCGAGGTGTGGAAAACGATCTTCAGGCCAGCTAAGGCCAGACACACCTCCCTATCAGCGGAGGATAGCTCGTCCAGAGATTTGGGCTTGGTCAGATTGGGCTTCTCCGTCCAGTACAGAGGAAAGCCATCCAAGGCTGCGGGGTCGTGTTTGGCGCAACACATCCAGCCTTTGTAAGAGTTCTGGAAGAGGGTGAGGAGAATTCTGCCAGCGACTCTGGAAAAGCTCACCCAGAGGCTTTTCCCTTGTTTTTTCACTTCAAAGAAATGAAGGAAAACGTCCACTAAGGGTGGGACGCCCAGGTGCCCACACAGAATTTGGAAAGCCCTGACGAATGCTCAGCTATTGGGGTGTAGCTGGGTGAGGGCTATGTTGATCTCCGTGAGCAGCTCCCTCTCAAAGGCCGTGAAGACCGACGCGCTTAAAAACCGTTTGATAGAAGAAGAAGAAGGGCTTCCCCCCATTGGATTTATCGTCCACGCAAACTGGCTCCCCAGGGGTGCCATGGCGGACAGAGATGTGAGAATCGTGGGTTCTGCAGAAGGTGTTGAAGTTGTACAATCGTAGGTCACCCAGATGGTCCTCTATGTCTTCAACAGTAGTTAAGGTGGTGCATTCGTTCAAGAGTTCGTCGAAAGCCCATGAATAAAGGGCCTTGTAGTGGACCTTTGGTGGAGGAGGATTGGGCGTTGTTTTTGTACGCGCCATAGATTGATAAAGAAGCTGAAGAAGAAAGAAAAAGCAAAGGCTTAGTGAAGGAGTTTTGAAGAAGCAAATGGGACGAAACCCTAAGAAAACCCCCTCCCACGCGAGAAATCCAGAAAAAAGGGAGAGCGAAGAAATGTGGAGGAAAGGAGAAGAATACAGAAATAGAAGAAAGATAAACACTCCCAGGCAGTTATATCAGGCACGATGAGTAGAAAGAGGGTCATCGAATGAGAAACTTCATACCTTTAAGTGTTCTGAGTTGGTGAAGATCGAAAAGGCAAAGAGAGAACAGAGAGCACAGAAGGAGCTTTGAGAAGATGAACAATGAGGAATGTGAAGAGAGCAAATGGAACAGGTCCTTGAGCGCGCGATTTCGAAAGGTTATAACGTTAACTTGGAAGCGCTAACGACGCTCGTCCCCAGCCGTAGGATCGAGCCACGTGTCGAAGGAGTAAAACACAACTTAAGGCGTCACATCTCTGGCGCAGAGAATGTCACGACAGCTGCTCAAGAGAATGTTACGTCAGCTGCTCAAGAGAACGTCACGTCAGCCACTCAGGAAATGCCACATCATCAGGGTGCCACGTGGACGATGGGGCAAGGCCTTAGTCTTTTCGCTGAAAACAAGTATCAGCTCAAGACTGGGGGCTTGTGTACCGTCCCGTCCCTGGGTGTTGACCAAAGTCAAAATCAACGATTAAGTCAAAGTCAACATATAGTGGGACCACTCGAGAAGTCTAAGGAAGGAAGTCAACAGACTGACCGCTTGAGGCGTCGCCAAGAGAAGGCGTCGCCAGGAGAGGGTGTCGCCAGGTTGAAGCATCACCGGGTTAAGACGTAACCCAGAACAGTAACAAAGAGAAGAGAAAGGTGGCTTCAAGGCCATGGTTCTAGTACCAGTAGGGAGTAACGTGACTCGTGAAGTACTCTTGCCACCGCTGGGAGGCCCCTGGGATAGATATGACCCATGAGAGGGCCACGCCCAGGGGCAAACCACGTGCGTAGTGCGAGAGGAAGGTAGATACACTCCCAGGGGAATTGACTAGAGGTTGGGGCGTCTGAGTTGGCACCCAGAAAGTCACCCCACGCGCCAGATGCACTTCGAGGAAAGAGGACTCGCACAATGGAATAACCCTAAGTTGGGTTACGACGCTGTGAGGCTCTCTGCGTAGAATAACGATCAAGTCAGAAGAACACGTGGCAATAAGCACTGGAATATCAATATTTTCCTGAAAGTTCGCTAAGGTACGCGTTAATTTAGCTTACGTATCAAATGTTTCAAGGCACATTTTGATACACTTTCAATGCGCTTTAACGTGCTTTAAATGCGGGAGATGTATAAAAAGGGGCCTTTGGACGTTTGAAAGAAAATTTTTTTTAACCTAATTCCCACAGTTTACACAGAGTCAAAAAACCCTAGTTGTTTCACGGCGCACCCACTGTGTGCACATGCAATTAGGGCACACAGTATTAGCCACTCAGTATTATTTGACCACCTTCAGAGCATCCTTTCACCTGGTGTTCCGATACGGAGGTGTGTCACCCTTTGATGTTTCTCGCTAGCTGACTTGATCGTCGGAGTGCAAACGGCCGCGAGGGCGCCCCTTTGTTCACTTCTTTTCAGGTACTGACAGACGGAGCAGAACGAAGGTGCCCTAGCTCACGAGGACAAACTACGCATAAAGACGACCCTAGTCAACCGACGGGAACAGGTTCCACATTCCATCCTATCCTCTGATAAATTTGTTTGAGAGTATGAGAGTATGCCGGTTGAAGGGTCTTCTTTGAGAGGTAACAATGTTTTTCCTTTTTGCTAGTGGTTTATTTTCACCCAAGTTGGAGGGTGTCGACATGAAGGGCCCTGAATATATAGTTCAAGCTCTAGTGACACCAAGAACACTAGTAGGTCTTCTTAGGTTAGCCATAAGTTCATGGTTGGGGGTTGGGATGATTCTAGGTCGTCACCTCTTGTGTCCCCGAGTGTGGTTGAGAAGTTAGATAGACAAGATCATAACTATGAGTGTGTGGATGGTCGAGTTAGGGAGTTCTTTTTGAAATATAAGCATTCGTCTATGCTACAATCGTTTGTTGAAAGTGTAGTTATATTAATGGACGATGTTTCGGATGGTATACTTTCCTTGCGTAAGTGTAAAGAGTTGGACATCGTCTATCTCGACCGAGGTAACAACCCACAATATTTTCTTTTTTGATTCTTGTTTAATAATGAACATTCACATCCGCTTCCCGTTTGATCAACTTATGATGGAAGTCTTTCGCATCTTAAATGTGGCACCCACTCAGTTGCATCCAAACAATTAGGCCTCGATGCAGGCCTTTCAGTTGATTTGTGAGGCTTTAAGTTTGAGGCTTACACCGAGGTCATTCCTTCATTTTTATGGTACAAGGTCAGGAGACTGGGTAGGGTGGTTGTCACTAGTTGATCAATCGAAAATCGGTCTCTTCACCCCTTAACTACATCCTACAAGAACTTTAAGGAAAGTTTCTTTAAGGTCGTGATCGGTGAGAAAGGTCGTCCATATTTTTGTGATGGCGAGACTCCCCAATTTCCATTTTATTGGACCAAGAACCTGATAGGCTTTCACATGTGACCGAGTAACTGTTTATGCTATTTACACTACACTTAGTACTAAGCTACCCTTAATGGGCCTTCATGGAGCATATACATGTTGCTTTCTCTCCCATCCGTGGCTTGGCCCAAGGCTCCCATTCGTAGCTTGGTCATGGACCTAGTAAGAGGTCCTAGACGCTCTCCTCCTCCTTCTAGACGCTCCCCCTCTAGACGCTCTTCTCCAAGTGCTAGACGCTCCCCTCTTGGCTCTAGACACTCTAGGTTTGGCTCTTGTCTTTCATGGGGTGTTGAGCTTGGCCCTCTTCCATTATCCCCTCCCCCTTGGAAAGGATTTTTCCTCAAATCCAAGTCATCTTCGTCGTCATTGGTACCTACAAATGGAGATAGATCAATTACATTAAAAGTATCATGTACTCCATATTCAAGAGGTAGGTCCAACTTATAT